>NW_020525720.1:0-54830 GCF_003368295.1 Carassius auratus
TATCGTTTATTTCTTAAGGATGATGCAATCCCAACGAAAAAGGGTCAACGATCGTGTGTTTGGAACCGCAGGCGGTGAGTAAAACTGCTTTAAATATCTCTGCCTCCTTGTTAGTGCGTCCCCTCCCATGCCGGAGACCCGGGTTCGAGCCCCGCTCGGAGCGAGTCGTTGCTGCTGCTGCTGCTTTCGTTCACTTTCAGCCTCGGGATCGGATTCTGGATCATAAATAAACGGCTGAATCTGACTGTTAGCCATGGTTTGTTTTGGGATGATGGTTTTTCCCCTCAAGGTAATGTCACAGCTTCCAAACGCTCTCAACGCAAAAGCCTACTGGCGCTCGTGATTCTTTAGCTCCGCCCACACGTCACGCCTCCAGTCGGTCGTGTTTTTCTGGAAAAATCGGTACAGACTATCTTTCTCTATGAATATAATAAAACTAAAGACTTTTTGGAGTTATGAAGGATGCAGTACTACTCTATAGGTTACTCAAGATTAACAGGATATTGAGTGAAAACGAGCATTTCACCCCCCCTTTAACACACATGCTGGAGATACACTACTAATGACAGGAGTGGCCTTTTACTGAGGAGATGCACATGAAATTGCATTCTATTTTTTGCACAGCCCTAATCCTCACACACGGACAAATGTGACATTATATACCTCTGTAAATAAATGCATTTCAAATCCATGTCTTTGCACTTTGCACTTGCAAATTCATGCACTTTGAATAGAACATATACATTCGCTTCGAACTGGAATCATGGTGGAAATCCGGTGATGTCCACTTCTCAGGGCACTTACGTTCGAATAGAACAAATGTCTGAAGCGATAAGAGGAACGTACAAAATGTGCAGAGCAGTGCGGGGCAAGTACTGGAATTGAGAACCACCGACTTAACTAAACTGTCTTTTATGTGTTGCATTGCTTTGCACCTTGCCGTACTGTGTAGACCCTAAAACCATGTCTGCATTTGTGATCGTAGAAACGACAAACAACAAGGGCTATTCTAAAGGGGCTCAAAACTTGCATTTGAATCATCAGTGCCAAATCTTTTAAATATGTAAATGTACTTACAGACTGTGAGTCAGAACAGCCGGCAATGTAGTCTACTCTCCCAAGATCAGGAGAACAGTACTCCATAAAATGCACTGCATTTGAATATTTGTGTTGAACAGTGTTGTAAATTAGGGCTGTGACTGTTGCTATGACAACTGCGGTTGTCAACCGCCACCAGCAGTAGTGTAAGCTTTATAGCAGCATAATATGAAGTTTGCGTTTTTAGGTTGCGTATTTACTGACGGAAGTGCTAAAATAAACACGAGCTGATGGGTTAAATCGGGTGTGTTAGAGGAGTCAGCCAGTCATGGGTTTCAGAGATGTATATAAATATGCACATAGTTTATTTTGCGGTCTGATAAGAAAGGATACGCACAAGGGTAGCGCAACAGCGCCTTTAAGCATGTAATTGAAGACCACGCACTGCAAGCACAGGAGCGATTCCACACTCGCTTGACTGGCGCCTAGCACTGAAGTGAAGTGCGCGTCTGAAATGTCTCATTCTGCGACTAAATAAATTAACTTCTTGTCAAGAGAAATTGACAGAAGCACCAGTTGTGAGTGGGGTGTATACAGAATATGCAGAATCTGGAAAAAAATGAATCGCCTGCATTGACGTGCTAATTTTGACACCACTAATATATTTAATATATTCATACATTTTTAATATATATTTATACATACATATATATATATCTCAACCACCGGCGGTTTACACCCTACTGTAAATACAACTTAACCACCTGATTTCTAGTTGTGAACTCTTTAGAATATCAAATAAAGTAATTTCGTTTTCACAAGGAAACGCACAGTGTCTCCACAACATGGCGGCAGCAAACAGCAAGAATAAAAGTTCATTCAATCATTTTAGTGTGTGTTATCATCTGTAAATTCTAGAAAATGTAGCTAGTTTTCAGAAAATAATCAGATGTTAAGAGATGTTTACACTCAATGCACTGCAGCATTATAAAAACTGGAGTGCAACAAAAGGTGAGTTGAAAGGCTTTTTATATTTGTGATTTAACGGAAGTAGTGACAGATTTTTTTTATAAAGTAACAGACATTTGAACAAATTATTTTCCAAAAAGAAAAAATTATTTTTGGCTAGGGATAGTTCTATCTATTGTTGACTGGATGAAAGCAGGTGTGAATCAGTTCGCAGTCAATTGTAAGAAAGGGGTGTGGTTTAAGTACACCAAACGATTTGAAGAAGTTTCATTAGTCTATTCCATTGGAATTTTTTTTAAATAAAAAACGAAGCAAAAAAACAAAAACAAACATTAATTGTTCACCATAAAGATTCATTTAATTTAGAAAATATATAATTTTGTAAACTTCAGCTTCATTTAAATTTCTTGCCGACTTTAACTGACATTCTGTTATATGTCAACATTATACATTTTACCCAACCTCCAAATTCATTAGATCAGTCCTTTGTCTTAAAAATGACACTGGGCTGCCATGTTGCTTTTCAAAACATCCAGCATATTGTGGTGCGAAATGCTTTGTAAAGGCGAAAAACGAATATTTGCGGCATAAAAGTATAAAATTATAAAATATAACACTTCGTGAATAGACTCCTAAAACCCTTTAATCGCTGGTTTCCGCGATGTTTACAGATTAGATAAAGCAAATTTTTTATTTAAAAAAAATTATCAGATAGTTATTCCAAATAAGAATGCAGCGCTAAATTTTTTGGCAATTGGATATTGCTATGAGTGATCACTAATTAAGCTAATTGCATCGAAACACAAAATTATTGTAAATTTGTAGTTCGTATTCAAATCTGTAAATAAGTAATTTCCCTACATAAATAAAAAAAATCTGGCAAATTATAATAATTTTACACCTTTAAACTGAAAAATAGGCATGCCTTTTGTTTCAAGGTTGTTGTTGTTGTTGTTGTTTTGTAATGAAATCTATACTTTAAATCTATGTCTGTGTTTAAATTCACAACACACACTTGAATACAGACACCTTTTTCTGGCAACGTTAGCTAGATCGCGCAGCGCCCTGAACTGCGATACTTCACGAGGTTTGACGTAGTCGAGCGCATACGAAAATACACAGATCCGGTCTTTACACGCTAAATTAATCTTCCTTAGCAACCAAAGCGTTAAAGCAGATCGAGTGATATGCAAGAGGCGAAGTGACACTGCGAAACCACAGGTTTGTAGCAGCAAACATCGATAATTTAGAATTACATTCAATAACATTTCAAATGGCGATGCAACAATACAATAGAGGAACGTTCAGCTGGCGAAAATGGGAGATAAACATTCGTCTGATACTTACCGGTTGAATACTGCCTCGCATACGGATTGAATAAAAACGTTTCAAACACAACAGATGTATTTCAGCCCCACTTTGGGTGTCTAATGTTACTTGAGAAAAACTAATACGCAAAAAAGCAGGCTAAAATGTAGTTGAGGATAAGCCATACACGGTACGTGTCTTTATGGCGAACATGCTTGAAGTAAATGTCACACAGCAGTGAGACCGCGCTTTCTCCTACAAATGAATAAATATTTTTTTAAAACATGTCTTACCTTTTACCGAGTCCCTTCTGAGAGGATTGAAATGAGAGCTGCCGAGCTCTCTGCCATGAAACAAAAAATGGCTCTCAAAGCTTCAGAGGGAGCGTTTCGGAGTGGCTGACTGAAGAAGGGGCGGAGCCATCGCGAAAATAGCTAGCTAGCTAAGATTAAAAATTGTTTAGGTGCAAAAGAAGATTTTCATGTTGTTGTGGACAATGGTGCAGAAATATTTATGTAACATAAAAGTTAAAAAAAAAACAGACCACAGACCATTACATTATTAAACATTTATTTATAGTGTTATTATTAATATAGCCATGAACTGTCATAAATAACTTGATATACATATGTATAAAATATATGTAAATATATATTTAATAATAATAATAAAAAAACATCACAAAAGGGTGATTATATTCCTACAGGATTTGCAGTTGGTAGTGGGGGATGGGTGAGCAGGAGCCCAACCCCCACAAATGGGATTGAAGTATGCTCAACAATAATGATAGGAATGTTGGTTGGAATTTACAACGATGTACTTGGAAAATACAAAAGAACACCACTAGAAGTTGGACTTCCAAGCACGTTTTTCACATATTTTGCTGAAATGTGGTCATATGACATCACATTAACATGGCGGCTTTCTTGAGCACCAACAATAATTAATCAAACTTCCCAAACACAACCTCTTCAGCCAATATTTGTATAGCCTTCTAAAAGAACCACAACAAAATATCCCCCATATTGAAAATTGTAGACCTTCATGCCATACTACCATTGCATCGTTTATCCTCAACAATTTGGTTGCTAAGTTTTTTTTAGTTTTTTTTTTTTATGATAATGAACCGCAATGCTAATGATAGCATATTGTTTTCTTATGCAAACATTTAGCGGATAATAGAATGTTTTTATGTTCAAAAGTTGGACATTTCAAGAGGGAATATCATATAGCATAGGCCCTGTCCACACAAACATGGTTATCTTTAAAACTGTTTTTCTACGCGGTTTGGCTGTTTGTCCACATGTGAACGCACATGTAAACACAGTGCCAGGTCACTGATACCGAACATTTTTGAAAACTCCTGCCAGGTTGAGGGTTTTCAAATAATCTGGTTACAGAGTTATCGTCTAGACAGCGAAACCGAAGTTTTTGGGTTTTTACATCAGAGCCTGCACTTTTATCTCCATCTACTTGAAACTTTTTCAGGCTTCTGATTGGCCAACATGGCTTTACCGTTTAGATTATAGCGCCACCTGTTGGTTTGGCATGCTCTTGACAGTGCATCATAGCATCATGTGTTTGCGTTTCCATGTGCATGGAGATTTTTTTAAAACAGAAGAAGGAAAAGCTCTGTTTATAAAAATACCCATGGTATGGAGTGGTACTAGTCAACTAGAGTTTTTCTAGTTTATGCAATACTGAAGCTAACTCTGGCTTTATTAGAAGATTCTAATTCAAATTATTTTTATCTTTGGTATGGAGGGACATCCTCTCAGTCCTTCTGATGGCGGCCATTTTATGGTTTGGTGAATGGGTCAATGCCAGTCAACACAGGACATGCTCTGCAATGAAGAAAGCTTAAATAATATACACAAGTGAACAAAACGAAACACATTTAATTGTACATGGGATATTATAGTATTCGCTGAGTTGTAATGAACATGATACTGTATCTCTAAGGAAGCATTAGCACCTTAGCATTAGCTTTCTTTGCTCCTTTTGCAGGCAGTTGGTGTAGTTGCAGCATCTACCAGCAGGAGCTGATGCTACCATGCTAACCAGCTCAACCTTGGCCATTTAGCTTGCCCAGTAATGGCAGAAAGGCATCACTGGTGGGGTGCACAACATTCAGTAACTGGATTATTCTAATCATGCTGTTTGTTGAGGTGTCCTGCCAATTTCCTTAATTAAGACCAGCTAGGCCAAAGATGAAAAGAGAATAGTGGAAGAGGATAGTTTTACAGAGGATAGTGAGAAACCGCCTAGCAACCACACAGAGCACCTAGCAACTGCACAGTAAAGTGCTAAAAACAAAAACGTTGCAACTCCATTTCAACCACCCTAGCATAAAACCCGGTGACTTTTACATGTGTAAACACCACTTACCTTTTCTTCAGAAAAAAACAAACTGCTTCAACATAGACACAATATATTAGAGAACACCAAAATAGAACTAGCACACCTGCATGCACACATTACTGATAGACATCACTTTTAGATTTGTGGCAGCAGCACATATCCTGAGTAAATCATTAATAAAACCACAATGCTACACAAAAAAATAAATATGATATAGCTGTCAGTCAAAATAGGCCATGCTAGTTAATCTAGTATTGGTGAATACTGATGCTAATGGCCATTGTACAAAGTTTTTTATGATTAATGAAAGGGGAAACATGACTAATGAGTCACGTCACGTTTAGTGGTTAGTAACCAAAATTCTTTAAATACTGATAAGGTTGGTATTTTTAAATGCTAAAACTGCTGTATTGCATAAAAAGATAATTTAAACAAATTTCCATATTTATCATTGATCAGAAATACATCCCTCACTCCGAACTTACACCATTGGTTGGGTTATTGTTGCTATGCAACACCACTTAAACAAATGGACTGAAATTTAATTTGGCATCACTGGTGGCACAGAAATACATACTGCCTCTTTAAATGCCATGTTCACAAAAAAAGAAACATGTTTATAGATGCTTAGATGTAAATTCAAGATTGTGACAAATACACTAAAAATAAATTATACATATATTAGATGTGCCATTTCCATTATCTTAAATGTCATGCTCAATAGACAAGATGATTAAGGCAATCCCCCTTCCCCACAAAAAAATAAAATAAAAATAAAAATTATTTATATATATATATATATATATATATATATATATATATATAAGCAAAATAAAATATATTTAGATAATACAGTTATTATTTATTCAATTATTGCATTTGAAAGAGTGGCACAAAAAATTCCATTAGAATAATCATTTAAATAATTCCATTAATAAAATTAATTTAATAAATTAATGAAAAAAGGGTTCTTCCAGTCAAATGTTATTCAAAAATGTCTACAACCAAATAAAAACAAAGTATGATGAAACGCTTGTTTTTAATGTTTAGGTCAAAATTCATTACACACACGAATGAATTCTTACATTTTAATGGATGTTCTCAGCTTTAAAGATGCTAACCTGAGTCTTACATGCATTTTGAGACTAAACTGTATTTTAAATGTGACATTAACTCCAAAATTTGGTCTGGTCTAAAAGCTGGTCATAAGAGGTATTGTTTTGCTCAAAGCTTTTGGCAACAAAACATTGAGCATCATGCGAATTACATCATTTTCAGATATATCAAAGGGGAAATAATACTGAATCAACAATAGTGCAGATACCACAGAATCATGCAAACCATTTACAGTTGAAGGACTCAATCACAGGACAAAATATCTGCAGACATACTATAAATACAACTGAATACTGTATATTAAACACTGATGCATTATATATTAACATTTCAGATATATGCAGATTTAGGTTGCATATATGGATTTGGAAATTAAGAAAATATTGGGTCACTTTTTCCAGGTATATGAGGTATATAGTAGTTCTAGAAATTGTTCAGTTTCCCTTTGTCTATAAACATCTGAAGTGGGTGAGAAGATGCATAAAACTCAGTAGGACAAGTTCACCCAAATACAACAAAAAACATTTTCATTGTGCATTTTCATTACTGGCTGCCTCAAACGGACCTGCAGTGGAGATGTGGTGTGTACAGGTAATTTCAGAATTACCTTAATTATGAGTTTGCAACTATTAAAAATCACTCATATCTTTGTTAAACTCGTAATTGCTCAAATTTATTTGAATTTTACCAATAAATATTTTTATATTCAGACATGACTGCAGCATCAATCAGTCTTCAACCTTTTGCGCAACTCTACAAAATGTCCAGTGATGTTCTACCGTGTTCTCATTGGCGCGTTCACTCATGTGATGCACCCGCGTGTTGCGAATTGTGAAGCCTTGCTTGGAGATGTACTCCACCAGATGCACCCGAAGGGAAACCTCTTGGTGGTAGTCACATGGTCCAAAGGTAAAAGACACTTGAAAGTCTCTGGTGTCCATCATGTGTTTATTCCATCTGGTGAAGTTGTTGGAGATGCCTTCAAGTAGCGCGTGAACTTTGGTGGTGATAGTGAGTTGGGTGATAATGACTGCCACCGGGTTTGAGTACTTGGACAGCTTACGAATACTTGAAAGTTCTACCACTTGCTCAAATGTGTCCAATGGATAAAGAGGTTTGGTGTCTCCTAAACAATGGATCAAGGGCTCGATCTGATAAAAGTCTGCTTCCTTCCGAAGGAGCTCTGTTTCTTTGAAGTCACATGGAAGCGTTAGTTTCGAGGTTCGTAAAAAGTTCAAGATGTAACGGAATAGAGGACCATCTCGATCTATGAAATAGTTGCCCTGGGCATCTCGTGTGGTGGGAAAATCACCACGAAACATGGCACCCAACATTGAGTCCGGATAACGTTGGAGGGTGGAAAGCGATGTGGTGTACAAATGGCCACCAACATTTAGGGTAACCGTATCCATCATCTACAACAAAGAAGAACATAAACATTACATGCATTTTGTTCTTGCTGACAATGTCAAGAAGGTGCTTGTACTGATGCTACAAACACTCAACAGATTACTGCTGAAAAGACCACTTTAGACTGGTATAAATTGCCACAAAGATCCATTGATTTGGTGTTGTTCTTGTTCCTGAGCCTTCAAACTTACATTGTTTCCCAGCAGAACTTAAAACCGCTTGGTTTTTCTAGTGAACTGTTTGACCATGGAAGATTTGTTGGGGTCCAGCCTCAAAAACAACATTTGCTGCTTTCAAAACCCTTAATAAGATTGATTTCTATGGAAACTCTAGTATGTAAACTAAAGCCTCATTCAGACAGTCAGCCTAATGCCAATTTTGTGCATATCCAATTGGAACCCAATCTAGATGACTGACTGTCCAAACAGTGTATCTGACTGTCCAAACAGTGTATCTGAACTGTTCATATTATATTTGTGTGTCCAGATGTGCTCTTTCGCTTTACGGAATGTGCATTGGTTTCTATGGCAATGATATTGCATTGTTATCCCTATGCTAAAAACAATAACACCAATACAATTTGCAAAACAAATTGTCTTGCGATATGACAACATGTTGATGTCACCGTGTATTATATTTCGCTTTTTGAGGCATTGGCAGAAATGCAGGAAGCTGGAATGTGTGGCTTTATTCTTTGTTGCCGTCTCCGTTGGGTTTCAAAACTCAAAGAGCACCGAATACTAGCAGTATATTTAATTTTTCTGCTTGACTTGCACTTCGCAACAACACAAGCATGTTTTCTACAAAAGCTTCTAATGTGTTTTTTTTACGTGGCCTGACCAACCTGATCGCTATATCCGATTGACTGGTCAGACTGAAACAGATTTCCAGGAATGAGATTTGAGAAGGATTCCAAACCACATATAAATGCACTTTAAAACGGATTTGCAAAATGTTTATTTCATGTAGTTTGTTGCTGTTCAGACCATCTAAATATGCACAAAAATCTGATTTGGGCTGACAGTCTGAACAAGGCTTAAGGCTACATTTACACTAGTGCATTTTTGTACTAAATAATAATTGTTTGAAAACTCTGGGTTAGCATTTCAGTATAAACAGACCAAACTGAGATTTTTTTGAAAAAGATTGCTCTGTGTATCTTTGACGACCATGTAAACAATAACATCATGCCCACTGAGTACCTGCCAGTGACTAGCAACCAGCTTCCTGTTTACACTTTTACACGCGTGCCCAGTATGCATGAATGTCATGATCATGTGATATGCGACATGCAAGGTTCTGTAATATGGACAGAGATTGTTTCTGAAACACAGTGAAAACACCATTGTAAATGAGGATCAACATTTAAAAAATGAAAACGCAATAGTGTAAACAGGGCCTAAGCTTCAGGAGGTATGGATTAAATCACCACATGAGTTTGGAATTCAGCCATGTTCTTCATAAAACCTTGTTCTCAGACAAAATGGACCAATGGGATAGGACAAAATGGCTTACCCTCCAAGCTTGTTTTCATTTTATTTTGAGTCTTTAGAGGCCGTGTTCTTAAGGTGGTAAGCAACCATTTAATAATGTCCTAGCAACTACCCACAACACCCTAGCGACTGCCTACCAACAGCTAAGCCAGTCGACGTTATTTCACGTGAACCGCGCAGCTGTCGGAAATAAACTCTGCAGGAAACTGGATCAACAGCTAAATAAATACAATTTTAATTCAAGTCTTGCAAACTTTAATCCCTTTTGGAATGGAACATATACACTTTTTTCGAACTGGAATCACGACAGAATATTCTGTGACCACTTCACAGGTCACTTACGATCAAATAGAACAATTGCCATACGTGATAAGAGAAACATACTAAATGTGCGTTTGGAGGTTGCAAGGACTGGAATTGAGAAACGCTGAGCTACGCAATCAACATAAACAACGAGTAACTGTATCTATCTTCAACCCCCAAGAACATAAATATTTGATGTACAAAGCATTGAATGTGATTTTTTTAGACTAGAACAAGTTACCCCACAGATCCATTGATTCAGGGCTGTTCCAGTTGTTGGACCATCAAAACAAAGCTGCAGCGAGCAAAACGTCAACCAACTTGTTTTTTCTAGCAATGCTAGATGGCCACAGATGCCTGGAAAACAACATTTGCTGCTTTCAGCAGCACTAAAAATATCTTAGTTATATTAGAATATTAGTTTCTATGGTAACTCAAATATGATATACTGAGCTTCACATCAGTAGTATGGTAAATGTCACATGACAGGTTTTCAAACATCGTGTAACTCTCAGACAAATTGAACCATTAGCTTAAGACAAAATGGCTGACTCTTCAAGCTTGTTTTCATATCCTCTTTGAATTATTGAAGGTCCTGTTCTTAAAGTGACAAGCAACTGTTCAGTAACTTCTTAGTTAACTACCCAGAACACCCTGGCACCTGTTTAACAAAAGCCCCTTTCACACATAAAGTATTTACCGGTAAAGTACCATAACGAGACCATGTGTGAATAGTAACTTTTCAGAAATATTGGTAAATTCCTTTCCAACAATTTATCAGTAATGGAAGTTGTAACATTACCAGTAAATTACCTAAATTATTTGTGTGTGAATGCATAATGAAGATTACCGGTATATGTGCATGTACAAGTTCAAAATGCGACGTAGGATGTCTACTCTGGGCCAATCATAACATTCTGATGCAGATGACACATTTACTCCGCACTGTGTAGTTCAGTTTGAACGATGTCTTTGGGCCAAAAGTGCTGCATGAATGTTTGAATTTACCAGCGTTTTTAAATGGATGTCTGAATGGTGCTTTACCGGTAATAAGACAGAACGTTGTTGGCTGTGTGAACAGTGCATTTTTGTATTTACCAATAAAGTGGTTCAGGTAACTTTATGGCAATATTCTAGTATTACTGTGAGAGATGAGCTAATATGTTGAAAACTATCGACAGCCTAGAACGAGGGTGTCCAGACTCGGTCCTGGAGGGCTGGTGTCCTGCAGAGTTCAGCTCCAACTCAATCTCAATACACCTGCCTGGGAGTTTTTAGTATGCCTAGTAAGACCTTGATTAGCTGCATCAGGTGTGTTTAATTAGGTTTGAAGCTAAACTCTGCAGGGCACCGGCCCTCAAGCACAGAGTCTGGACAACCCTGGTCTAGCAACACCCTAGAAACCACACAAAACACTCTAGCAACTGCACAGCCATTAATCAACTTAAGGCGGGCATACACTGTGCGATTTCGGCAAGGTACCAACTCACACTGTACGAGTAGATCGCTTGCCATGTAAAGTCAAAGCTCACGATTTTTATGCGCTCACTGTACGGTCCGATCGTCGAGTTGCGATTTGACTGCTCACACTATACATGAGGAATCAACCGAATCAACACGTAGGATCCCTCAGAACCTGGATGTTTGTTGGCGGTTTCTGAATAAACATGATTTCCTGGGATAAACGCACTGCTTTGGTGATATGCACAATTCTGTGTGTTGAAACGTCAAAAAAAAAAAAAAAAGCCGTAGGCATATCTAGACGCGCAGGTGGCTCGGAGGCCGTGGCCAATATGGTTTATACATTTTGCAACGTGAACTGGAGGTAAGCAGGTGTTTTCTGCCCTCTTTTTTTTCTTTCTTTGACATAACTCCACACGTTTTCCATCACTTCAGTCCACACTACACGCCGTCTCACCATGGTTTCGTTTATGGTTTCGCGCACTCGCAGTGAGGGACACGCAGAAAACGGTTCGTAGCCCTTCTTCAACAGTGCAATACCTCACGAGAGGCGACCAAAATTTCTGACATGTCAGAAATCCATCCGACCAACCGATTGCCGGTCGGGAGAGGTTAATCGCCTCTCATTTCCCCTTGTACACTGCACGAACATTGCACGACAAACGACGCACGAAAATGCTGAAAATTGAACCGACCCAAAAAAGAGTCGCACGAGTCAGAATTCGGCTCAAAATCGGATGAAAATCGTACAGTATATGCCCGCCCTTAGATAACTGTGAACATGCAAATGTGATGTTAAATTATTGAGATATTAACTTAAAATATATCACATTAATATTTTATATCAAAAGGGGTCGGTTGACAAAAATATTTGTGAATACTTGCACTAGAATATCATAAAGACATGGGGGGTTTACTGGAAGGCAGGGAGCAATTATTTAGTAATACCCTATTCTTGCGTAGCCAGGCCTTCAAGCTGAAGCTCAGGAATTCATGACAGCTTTCATTGGCCAAGGCTCACCCACGAGGCTGTTTAACCGGCATGTCCAACAACTAATCACAGTTCGTTTGTTCATCATCAAGTTCCGCAGCATGGAAATGTTGCCACAATAGCAGACTGGTGTGAAAAACTCTCAGACGTATTTTAAAGATTATATGCCGCAGACTTTAAATATTTAACATACTTTTGAAAATCCAGCGTTTAGTTGATACTGCTGTTCGTCACAGTTGTAAACATAACGGCTTTCTACTTTCGCCGTGGGTTTTGGCGCCACGGTATCTTTGCTTTCCAGACAGAACATTAAAGAACGTGGCAAACACATCTCACGGAAATCCTGTAGAATTCAACCAATCCAATAACGACTTCAACACTATTCATCAGACGTTTAGCCAACTGTTTGTGGCCGTGACGTCTGAGGCTGAGACTAGTAATACCCTAACCAACACCTAGCAACACTCCAGAAACCAACAAAATAATTTGTTTTCTTGTAATACTTCCATATATATATATATATATATATATATATATAAATATATATGGTAACACTCACTATTCTCACTATTACCTAATTGCTTATTAGCATGTCTATTATTAACACATAGGTTGTTTATTAGTACTTATAAAGTAATTATTATGCATGACTGTATTCTACATTCCTAATCCTACCCCAAACCCAAACTTAATAACTACATTACTAACTATTAATAAGCAGCAAATTGGGAATTTATTGAGGCAAAATCATAGTTAATCGTTTGTTAATAGCGAGAATTGGACCATAAAATAAAGTGTGACCTATATATATTTTTGGGTTTGGGTTGAGAACCGCTGCTTTATTCCATCCGTTTATTTACCATGTGTGCCCAGTCTCCATTCTCCATGTGGCCAATGGTCCTTTTCAATGATGCAATGAATGACGCTCTCAGCAGCCTTTTTGGGGTAGAAACACTTCACCTGCAGCAAACTAAAGAAATATACACAATACTTTACAGTATAGACGACATTCAAGAGTAGTTGTGATGAAATCACCGTGGAAACATTAGAATCGTGAAATGAATGACGCACGTGAAGGACAGCTAAGGATTTCCCAGCATCCCAGCACAGATTTTTACAACGTCTCAAATAGAAAAACATTAAACATAACTAGCTACGGAAAGCAGCAATCTATACGGATGAAATTAATGATGATTAAAAGATGATGCACCACGCGCATAATTTATAGCCGCTGCGTGACGTCTTAATCAACACAACGTGCGTAAACAACAATTTATCGCTTAATGCGAATAAAAACGGATTGCTTATATTTACGTTACCTCGTTGCAAATACGTTAAATCTCAGGGATTTTAGTCTCTGCTCCTCGTCCGATGGACTTCAGTTGTTTCTTCTCGTTTAGCATCTGGATTATGGAGGATAGGGGAAATAAACAGGGATAGTTTAGGGGCTTTTCGTTACTTTTTCAAAATAGAAGTAAATATTGAAAGCCTTATGTTCAAAAGAGACTCGTTTGATTGAGTAAAGGCTGCAAAATAGCTCTATTTGTTTATGGATTCACACAGAGGAGGACGGATGAGAGGGACATCAGTGTGGGATGAGCGGAAATGACACACCCACGACACAAGCCACGCCCATTACACAAATACCCGCCCTGTTTAAATCTATAACGGTCACCCAAAACACATAAATCTGCAGAATTTATACTGGAGAAGTTTATTATGATTATGACTAAGTGTAACATATTTATAAATATTTCCTTTGCCAGATTTGTTCCAGTATTTCACTATAATAAATAATAATAATATAATAATAATTATATATATATATATATATATATATATATATATATATATATATATATATATATATATATATATATATATATATGGTTACACTTTTAAGATCTAAATTGGTTTTGAGTAAATTAGATATAAACCATTACATTTCTGTGGAAATGATAATCAACTTTTTAAATAAATAACAACTGTAACAGACCTCAACTGTCATCAGTTCTACCAATTGAATATTTAAGACTAAATTCCTTATAATCACATGGACTGAGACTGATCTCCTAAGATATATTTACACAAAACAAATATCCAAAAAGTTCAAGGTCAATCAAATTGGATTGTTATTCATGTTATGGATTTTTTCATTATAATTACTGTTTGTGTATTACTTTCAAGTAGGCAAAATATTACCTTACAAAACGGTAAATAAAATGAATTTTATGCAACTTTTGGTGTGACAGTTTTACAAAGCTCTCTTTAATGGCTATGCTTAATTTCAATACTGCAAAAATGTAACAAAATGAAAGAAATCACAAGCATTCTTACAACCCTTTTTGATAAAATGTTATTACTTTAGTTTACAGTATAGACTTTACAGCATAATACACATGGTTGGTTGTTTACAGCCATAATAAACACCAAAACCTCCTTTGGGGGTCAAAATGAGTATATCATTTTAATGAATGAAGAGCCATGTAACAGAAAGACCTACACAAACATTCAAAGTCTTTTTGACGAAGAAGATGATGTCCTTGATTTGTGGTAAGGTATTGTCCTCCAAAATCTTGGCGTATGGCATTGGAATATCTACACCCATGACTCGGACTGCAGGGGCGTCAAGGTAACTGAAAGCGGGACCGACCTTGAATTAAAAAAGAAAAGAAAAGAAGAAGTAATAAATCACTTTACTGAGAAGAAAACGAAGATGGGTATGTTTGGAATGTCACACTCCCTAATCTTTATGAAAGTACAGGTGCTGGTCATATAATTAGAATATCATCAAAAAGTTGATTTATTTCACTAATTCCATTCAAAAAACTGAAATTTGTATATTATAATCATTAATTAAACACAAACTGATATATTTCA
The DNA here is from genome assembly GCF_003368295.1 of Carassius auratus. Lineage (NCBI taxonomy): Eukaryota > Metazoa > Chordata > Actinopteri > Cypriniformes > Cyprinidae > Carassius > Carassius auratus. The sequence continues at coordinate 15,331 of NW_020525720.1, forward strand.
AATTTTTATTACTTTTAATTTTGATGATTAAAACTGACAACTAACGAAAATCCCAAATTCATTATCTTGGAAAATTTGAATATTAAGACCAATACAAAGAAAGGATTTTTTTTATATCTTGGCCAACTAAAAAGTATGAAAATGAAAAGTATGAGCATGTACATCACTCAATACTAAGTTGGGGCTGATTTTGTCTGAATTACTGCAGCAATGCGGCGTGGCATGGAGTCGATCAGTCTATGGCTCTGCTCAGGTGTTATGAGAGCCCAGGTTGCTCTGATAGTGGCCTTCAGCTCTTCTGCATTCTTGGGTCTGGCATATCGCATTTCTATGGGGTTAAGGTCAGGTGAGTTTGCCGGCCAATTAAGAGCAGGGATACACTCTAAAAAATGCTGAGTTGACACTGCTGCGTAGGACATTGGGTTGTTTTAACCGAAGTTTGGGTTGAAAATCAGTCTGTATTATAACCCAGTGGAGCTGGGTTAGGAACGTGGACGTGAAGGAGAGCACGCATGTCACCATAAGATTTTACCTTATCTGCACTTTTTGAGGTGTTAATAGACGGTTATGGTTACGTTACACTCATGTTAATTTGTTGACTTATTTTTCGCGGTTAAACTGAATGTACGTTAGTCTCCTAAAGGAAACGGCATTGTGTAGTTAAGACTATCATAATTATTGTGAAGCTGTTGAAGTGGTAATTGTTAAAAGTATGTTTCACATATGATATTTCAGACTTGTTGAGCTTGTGTCTTCATTGTCCTCAGGCCGAGGGTTAAAGCAGGTGGGCAGGGTTTCATATTTTATTGAAGCACCCCTGGGCGCCGCCATTGGCTAGCAGACCCCCACCTGCTGTTAGCATTCCATGGACTCCCCTTCATTTTGGCGTCACTTTGACAGCGAATAACTTTACATCTGAGGCATTTAAAGACTCCATTTGTCCATTAATTATTTCTAAAGAAACACGAAAATGTATAAAAGTCTCCATTACGTTGTATCTTACGTTATGGTCCCGTAGAAACAGTTTTTGTAAAAAAAAAATAGGCCAACGATTGCGTCATAACCAGCGACTCTCTGCCGCACAGTAGAGAAATTACCGTATGGACAGGAGGAGAACCTTGCAGAAAATCTTTTACTGTCTATGAGGCTATCGGGGGGACGTGGAGGCATAAAGTCAAGGGAGAGAATTAATCAGAATACTTATCAAAATGTGCTCCTGTTCACGCTCGCCTCCTCTGGAAGATTGGTGGGTGATTCAGATTTCTCTTGGCACAGCAATTAGAGGACTTACAGGTTGCTCACGTGACATCTACGTCATCAAGCTCAGTTTGAGTCTGCACAGTACGCCTGACCCCCAGGAAGTGCGTGCTTCTAATTGACTTCATTTATCTCCATTGAATCCAATGGGGTCGCTGTGTCCATTTCTTTTACTGTCTATGGGTTAAAGACACAGAAGCTGTTTGTGTGAAGAGTCTCAGTCAGACTGTGTGAGGAGGATGCGGTGTTCTTCAGAAGAGAGGGAGAGACGGATTTAAGGAGAGTAAACTTCAGAATTCCTTCATGTTCTTTTTTTTTTTACTAAGACTAAATAATGTTGGTTTTGTAGATGTTGAAATCCAGAGACAAGATAACTTCATTCTGTTGTGTCCTCCCTGTTTACTCCACAATCTGATGCAACAACAGTGTGATTATATGTTCATAAACTATTAAAACCATTGATGTCCCTCTTTGCAGAACTCAAACTAACTTTGGAGTTAAGGACACAGAAGTCTGCTTGTGTGAGGAGGCAGTTTTCTCAGCTTCTTTGGAAGAGAGGGAAAGACCGTTTAAGGCAAGTAAACTTCATAATTCATTGTTATCAGTTTTTTTTTTTTTACTAAGAGTAAAATAATGTTTTTTTTTCTGTAGATGTTGAAAACCAGATACATAGGAGAGCATCATTCTTTTGAGATTTTATGTAAGTTATTTTTAGAAAATAAATGGTTCTGTTGTCTCCTGTCGGTGTACTTCACATTTTGATGCAACAACAGCATGATTACGTGCTCATTTCATTAAAACCATTGATGTCTGTGTTTTTCATCGCAGAACTCAAACCAGCTTTGGAGTTGTCTGATTTGGAGAGTCATCATTCTTGTTCTTCCCTCTTAAAGGAAAAGTATCTTGTGAAGATGATGATCACTTGCTGTGATCATCATTGTCACACAGGGAGGAACTCACCAGGGTTGTCGTCATGGATAGCTGATTTCAGAAGGCCCTTGGCATCCTCGGAGCTCCAGGGACTGACCACCTTCAGACCGGGAACGTGTCCATACCAGGCTGCATAGCTCTGGGAGTGCTGAGCCGCCACACCGTGCACAGCTCCATTGGGCCCGCGGAACACCATCGAGACGGGCTGCAGGCCGCCAGACATGTAGTAGGTCTTGGCGGCAGAATTGATGATATGATCAATGGATTGCATGGAGAAGTTGAAGGACATGTACTCAACAATGGCCTCAAACCGACCTGAAATAGGATGTGATGGGATAGATTGGAAACAGTCTCACATTCTTTTATCAATGTTACAGGAAAACTCACCATGGCAGCACCAGCAGTGATGCCAGCAAAGCCCATCTGAATGGAAAGATCAGGAAATTTTATTGAACATAATTGAAAACAAACATAGATGAATTTTGGACAAGTTTATCATCATTCTTACCTCTGCAATTGGTGTGTCAATGATGCGTTTGTCACCGTACTTCTTCCAAAGGCCTTTGCTAACCTGCAACCCAACACAAGCAACTTAATTTGGGTATCTTTGATAAGTGAAGTATCATAAAATTATTTGCATCTAACCTTGTATACACCGTCATACTGTGCGACTTCCTCTCCGAGGAGCAAAACCCGTTCATCCCTCTCCATCTCCTCATTCATGGCCTGCTTGAGGGCATCTCGAACTGTTACCTGCAACATTAAAATGCTATTAATTTTACAGGTGCAGGTCATATAATTAGAATATCATCAAAAATGTCTTTCTTTCACTAATTCCATTCAAAAAGTGAAACTTGTATATTCATTCATTACACACAGACTGATATATTTCAAATGTTTATTTCTTTTCATTTTGATGATTATAACTGACAACTAAGGAAAATCCCAAATTCGTATCTCAGAAAATTAGAATATTGTGAAAAGGTTCAATATTGAAGACACCTGGTGCCACACTCTGATCAGCTAATTAACTCAAAACACCTGCAAAGTATTTAAATGGTCTCTCAGTCTAGCTCTGTAGGCTACACAGGGAAGACTGCTGGCTTGACACAAGGAGGGCTAGTCAAGTCATTTTTATTGTTAAAGCACATTTAAAGCACATTTAAGCAGCAACAACGTTGAACCAAAGTGCTGCACATTTAAAACAAGGCAAATAACAATAAAGAATAAAAATGAAATTTAAGAGCAGATTTAAAACTTGTCAGTGAAGGAGCAAGCCTCACATTAATAGGCAGGCTATTCCAGTGTCTGGGAGCTGTGGCAGCGAATGCACGCCCACCTTTAGTTTTGTAGTGACAATGAGGGATGGTTAAAAGAGACTGACTACCCGATCTCAGAGCCCTTTGAGGAGAGTAAGGAATTAAAAGATCGCAGATGTATTTTGGTGCTTTGCCAGACACAGCCTTGTAAACAAGAACAACAATTTTAAAATGGATCTTGAGCTGTACTGGAAGCCAGTGAAGGGATGCTAAAATAAGAGTGATGTGATCCCTCTTTTAAGTACCGGTGAGAAGCCTCGCTGCAGCGTTTTGCACAATTTGTAAATGGGAGATTGCAGCTTTAGGCAAGCCGCTATAGAGTTGCAATAGTCCAAGCACGAAGTTATAAAGGCGTGGATTACGGTTTCCAAATCTTTATAAGACAGGACATTTTTTTATTTTTATGACTATGCTGACCTAAAATCAGAATTTAACTTTTGCTCTTATTTAATTGCAAAAAATTATTAGCCATCCAACATTTTATCTTTTCAAAACAGTCAGAGAGCGTGTCCATAGCAGTTGTACGAGATCTTATTTTTCTTAAAGATGGAACCCAGGGGCAACATATACAGTGAGAAAAATAACAGGCCTAAAATGGACCCTTGGGGAATGCCGCAAGACAAGGGAACTGACCGAGAAGAGACACTTCCAATGCTCACTGAAAAGGTTCTATCCTTCAAATAGGAGGAAAACCACTGCAACGCAACCCCCTGTATACCCACCACCTTTTCCAATCTGTGTAACAAAATGCTATGGTCGATTGTATCAAATGCAGCACTGAAGTCCAATAGGACTAGCAATGCACAGGAGCCAGAATCTAGAAGTTGCAGCAGATCATCACTGACTTTCAACAGTGCGGTTTCCATACTGTGCAGTGATCTAAAACCGGATTGAAACGTATCTAAAGTATTAGACAAGTTAACAAATGAATTTAGCTGGGAAAAGAAAACTCTCTCTAAAAGTTTTGAAATAAAAGGCAGCTTTGAAATGGATCGGTAATTACTGAGAATAGAGGGGGCAAGATTTGGTTTCTTGAGCAGGGGGTGGACCACTGCATGTTTAAAGCTAGATGGGACCACTCCATTTGCTAAGGAGCTATTGATGATAGATAATACAGCCGGACTTAGGGTTGCAAACACTTCCTTAAAAAGGTGAGCCGGGATCACATTCGACTCACAGCTTGAGGACAATAACAGCAAGCACCACTGAGGACACAGGGTGAAAACAAGTTAGCAAATCAGTCGTGAAATCATTAACAGGAGTCTCATAAGATGATGGTTTAATTGTAGATTTAATATCCAGTATTTTGTTTACAAAAAAAATTTTTTTTTACGCACACTCACAACTTTCCAAAGATGGTTCCAAGGAGGTGGAAGGAAGAGGATTTAGTATAGAATTTATTGTCTTAAACAGCATCTGAGGTCGATTTAGCATTTTCATTTATAAGATTAGAAAGAAATACAGATTACGCCTCTTTGACTGTCTTCTGGTAGGTTGTTAAACAGTCTCTTAAACACTCATATGAGACCTGGAGTTTATCTTTCTTCAATTTTTGCTCAGCCTTACGACACTCTTGTCTAAGAAAGCGGGTGGTATCGTTTATCCACGGCTGAGTAGATCCCCTTCCCTTTGCTTTCCTAGGCACAAGGGGAGCAACGAAATCTAGGCAGATAGAAAAAGACTTAGTAAAAACCTCCACCATCTCATCGTTGTTTAAACTGCTGAAGAAGACAGCATCCACAAAATTTGTGTGAAAATGTTTGGAAAATAAGCTGGCTGTCAATGATTTAAGAAGTTGAGAAAAACTTACAGGCTGATGGCATATGGGAAGAGGAGATGCATAAACAGATTCAAACACAATTGGCAGATGGTCTGAAAGGGTGGCATCAATAACTTTAAAATTCTTTATGGGAAACCCATATGAAAACACCAAATCCAACGTATGCCCCAAATTATGAGTAGGGTTAAAAACAAATTGTGACAGACTTAGAGATTCAATAAGGCATACAAACTCTTTCACCAGAGGTTTGAATGTTCAACAGAGATGAATGTTAAAATCCCCAAGAATCAGCAGTCTATCACATTGAAACACAATGTTAGAAAGGAACTCAGAGAACTGTTGAATAAAATCCTTATTAAATTTCGGAGGTCTATAAACAAGTGCACATAAAACAGGGCCCCCTTTATCAATTCTCGTTAACTGCACTTCAAAGCTGGAATACACATCAGTAATTAATTGTTTGTTTTTAAAATTGTTTTTAAAAACAGTTGCAACACCTCCACCCTGGCCAGAATGCCTAGAAGTGCTAAAAAATGCACAGTCCGGTGGAGAAAGTTCGCCGAGTGGTAATAATTCGTCCTGCTTCAACAATGTTTCAGTTATGAATAACACATCAAGAGAATTTGTATTAAAAAAGTCATTCAAAACAATGACAGAGATCTAATATTAATCAGTGCCATCCTCACTATCTGTGGTTCAGCCCCTTACAGCACTTGGAGATAAAAACCTAACTGGACAAAAATTCATAGGGTCTGGATCGCAGTCTGGATTTCAACTGGCGTGATGAAATTACTGGGATGTAATTGGCATCTGGGGAGGCAAACTTCTTGCCTCCATAGAGACCGCGTCTAGATCCATGGTGAACGTACAGAGGATGGCATAGAATTTCCAAGGAGTGTGTTGAAACAAATGTGACCTACCGATACAAAGAGCGGAGAAGGCTTCATCCTCATAAAATTAAATTCATGAAACACCCAGAGTATAGCACCAAACAATAACTCTATAATAAAACCAAAGCTAAGCAAACAATACCAGTAACAATTAAAAAACAATAATTCAAATAAAAATGAATCTGGGAGCAGTGGCAGTCAGGCATGCCAGCATGTGCTCAAACCGAAATGCAACTACAAATCCACTCTAAGGCAAGACATTGTAAAAGAGGCTGGCTGTTCACAGAGCTCTGTGTCCAAGCACATTAATAGAGAGGCGAAAAGATGCGGTAGAAAAAAAGTGTACAAGTAATAGGGATAACCGCACCCTGGAGAGGATTGTGAAACAAAACCCATTCAAAAGTGTGTTGGAGATTCACAAAGAGTGGACTGCAGCTGGAGTCAGTGCTTCAAGAACCACTAAGCACAGATGTATGCAAGACATGGGTTTCAGCCACACTTGAACATTAGGACCTGGGATCTTGTGCAGCGCCCCTGGGTGTGTGTGTGCATTTATCAATCTGCGTGTAGGATGTACTTTTATCTTTAAAAAAGCTTATACAAGTATATGTAAAACACGGTGGCCAGAATTGAATTGCATTCACCTAGTTTATTTGTGATAACATGATGGCTCAGATAGAGCATTCAAATGCTTTCTCGCACTGTTACATGGTAACAAACTTGTCCAAACTAAGCACACATTTGTAAACAAATGAAATCAGTAACAATGTCATGTATTGATTAGTATCCTAGCATTCATTTAGTGTTGTAATATATACATGCATGTTCTGTAAGGCTGCAGTGAAACGATATGTATTGTGGAAAGCGATGTGAAAATAAATATGAAAATGAATATTTGCGTAGAGATACACAGAAAGTGAAATATCCATTAAAAGCCTTCCAGGACATCTTGGCGACAAACCATGAGAAGTACGTAAGTGACACTGTTTGTCTTGCTTCAGTTTAACCAGAAAGGTTAATTGCATCCAGACTGCGAAATGCACTCGGCGCCATGTCTTTTGAACATGCAGCATCAGTTAGAGCGACGGGAAGACTACTTTTAATGTTCTTCGTAAGTTTGCACCTCAGTCACATTAAAACTGTAATTCTAATCACAGATTATTATTATTTTTATTATTTTAAATACTGCAGCTTTTGCTTTTTTTGCTAGACTTAAAATGTAAATGATTGTTTCGCCCGAGCTGAGATTTAAAAATGGCGCTACCGGAAATGCTTCAGGACCACACATGCGCAGTAGTGTTCCAACGCCTTTGTGATCGTTTACGTCTTTGAAATCATAGATCTAAATGATAATTTTAATTATTACATGTATATTGAACTTCTTCAGGGTTGGGCCATTTACTAGGCTTTTCCCCTCGCCATTGCATTGTAACTACTTCAGAGATCACTGTTCCCAGCTATTTTGGCCTACCATCAAATGTCTGACCTCTTTAGAAAGCCGAGACCCTGTAGTTTATTAGGAAATAATCAGAATAATTGTGTGAAGTACTGGCACAGAGCTATAGAGGCTAAAATATATTTGTTTCTTTCTGTTGGATAACAAGCAATTCAACTGACCACATTTCAGCCCTCTAGGTCACTTGATATGATTTTAGAAACACAACTGAGCCCAAGCACCAGGTCTTGTGAAACTGTGTGCAAAAGAAGATTAATATAGAATGAAATATGAGTACTGTAGACCATTTATTTGCCAAGGTATGCTCATTGTGTAAAATGCCCTATGGAAACTCCCCACATGACCTTTGGTAACCCAAAATGCATACTGACAATAAAAGGCTTACTGTTTGGCAACCTGTTGGTGTAGAAGCATAATCCTGGTCTCAAAGGGGTTCTGTCAGGGGTTCTGATATAGAATCACTACACAAAATATGGAATAATTACACAAAAGTATTATAAAAGTGACATTTATTTGAAATAAAAATAGGTACAAGATTCCCCATTACAAATATTCATAAAGAAATGCTGCATGTTGAAATCCCCACCCTGTAGAGAGAACTACTGTTTAAAAAAAGTGACCCAAAAAACATAGCTTGGGCTTATGCCCTTTGAAAAGGACAGTTTTATTGAGCTTTTGTCGCATGTTGTTGCTCTGTAAGGTAAGGTTAGTCATTTTAGCAATGTGGTGCAGCCTTAGCTTAAAAAACAGGGACACGACTAATGTTAACAGCGTATGGTGGTGGCTATCTATGCCATACTGCATTTCACAGATGTGCTCCGATGTACACGTCCTCTCGCAGTTTGCTGGGCTGTGATCGTCTGGTACTGGCTGATGCCTGACGAATGACCCTCTCTGCTGCCCTGATGATCCTCACTGTGCCTCCTGATGGAATCACCAGACCTCCATTGTGTTTTAAAGTCAGCAGGTGGTAGCTCTGGTCCTTGATAACAGATGGGGATGGAAGATCTTCTCCTGCTGCAGAGGACATATCTACAGCTGACAGGCTTGTTCAGGTGTCGATGACAGCTGGTAGTGACTCTGGGTGACAAGATGGCCGCCGGGGATGACATTAGACTCCGCTGTAAGACATTTAACCTTTATGTATATCTAATTTTGATATAGTCTATAAAAAGATTGCCCTTGAATGCCCAATATCAGTCTGACCGCAACTGCCGATCTGTCATGTTTCAGCTTCACTGATTGGCCGCTATCCTATACCGATTTCACAACTCGCCCTCTGATTGGTTGAAACCGCATGCATAACAGTCTAGACCCCAGACAGAGGACACAGTCAAACATGGCTTATCTGAGATCTATCCTGCGTTCAGGGAAGGTATTTGTGTGGAAATATGACACATTAGCAACATATTACGCTCATAACAATGAGATGAGGGTTTTGAGACTGATATGGCATTGTGTTTGTCTTTCAGAATGCCGTTCCAGCGGTTTTGCGGCGGGAGTTTCACAGGACGCTGCAGGCTGCGATGCAGGTCAGAGATGCTGCTCTCACCTTAAACAGATGCTGCATGACACTAAACACTAAAGCTTCAGAAAACACCTGTAAATTGTGTTGAATATTAGTATGTGTTTGGGTGTGTGCTGTGGTAAAACCATAGACTGTAAAAAAAAAAAAAAATTCACCCCCTCACAGTTGTCATGAAGGGTAAAATTTGCTTAAATCTTTTTAAAACAAAGCTGTAAACGGTTTTTTTTCTGCTGTAAAATTGGGCATTTTAACATGGGGAGTCTATGGGACTGACTCCCTTTTGCAGCCAGCCTCAAGCGGCCAGTCGATGAATTGCAGTTTTAGCCACTAACTGCAGAACCAAAACACTTACATCACAGCAGTCTCAGGACAGCAGCGTCAAGCCGGAAGTGGGCGGAGCAAAAGTTATCATACTAGGCATAGCGCCTCGTAGTGTTTTGGATGGAAATGGCAATTGTATTTATATAACACTATTTACTACCCAGAGTTGACCAGTGTGCTTTACAACATACTATCTGAAAACAGCAATAACACAATGAAAAATAAATGTTAAACCAAGAACTTTAAATTTTAAAAAATTAAATTAACGTTAATCTACGTTGATGTCAAGTCAGCATATTATTATAAAGATTTAATCAGATGATAGATAGATGAGGTAGATAGACAAGAGGAAGCTTGATGATTTTAATATTTGAATTTTTTTATATTATAATTACAGAATACACATTATCATAAATAATTAGCAAAATATTTTAGAAAAGAAGGGAAAAAAAGAAAATAAAACAAATGTTAAAACAAAACAGCAACTCATTAAACAATAATTATAAAAATTTATAAAATAAAAATAAAATAAATCAAAACTAAAAAAACATGCAGTTTATTTTGAGGCCCCTTTTGTCCATGTACTCACTGAGAAAGCTGTCCATGTTATCCTTGTATTGGAATTGAAAACAAAAGGTTATTTGGCCAATTGTAGGTCATTTTTTTCATACCAAAATATAAAGTATTTGTAGTCTGGACAGAGAAAAACTTATGCAAGAAAAAGACACCTTTCAAGTATAAAATCTTTCAAGACACCACCATTTTAGTATTATTGCCGGCAGCCATATCACCCTGGAGTCCAAGACCGGTTTCCCACTGAAGCTTAGCAGGGCTGAGCCTGGTCAGTACCTGGATGGGTGACCTCCTGGGAAAACTAGGGACTTTACCCAGGAACTAGGGACTTTGGCTTGATACTCGGTGTGTTTCCACTGCAGGAACCAGAAACTGAATAAAGTTCCGGGTAAAAAAATGCCCCTAAGAAAGTCCCTGCTGGCGAGGTGGTACTTTTTCAAAGTTCCGGAACTTTCTGGGGCGGGACTTGGGCGCAAACATCCTGATTGGTTGAGTTCAAGCAGCATTGGTTGAGTTCAACCACCATTTATTCGGGTTCATTTTCAAAATATTACTGTTATTGTGTCATGAAATGTAATTTTAAAAGTATTTAAGGTGAGAATGTAATTGTTTAAAACTCAAATCTGTGGTTTATTTATAAAGACAGCGCCTATTTAAAAATGTGTTTCGCCGATCTCGGTGACAGTGAGCTCCACGTGATCAGCGGGAGCTCAGTGATCATCTATCCGCCGAGAGCAGCCTCACCTCGGTTAGACCTTCTGATATGTGCCGCTGGCTCTTTAGTGGTTAAACATAACATATAATTATGTTTTGGGTAAATCTAACAGGTTATCTTTGGTTTGTATTCATTTTATCTATACGTTAAAATGAAAATAAAAAAGGCAAATGTATATAATATTTTGTTTCATTGTAATGGCTGTATATATACACATATCCCTGAACTAAGAACATTTCTGCAGCTGTTATTATGCTTAAATGAAAACAAAAGGGTTGGTATTTGATATCATATTATGTTTTATTGTAAATATACAGAGAGGAAAATTGCAGTAGACAATGCGAGCTGACTGATGTTATCAAGTACGCTGCAGTTTGCAGATTTACCGGTTTTGCGTCGTCGTGGACATCCCACTCCCGAGTCGAATGCACAAAGTCTGAACTACCGAGGATGCACGTCCAAAATCATCACACATTGTACTGAGAAATGCATGCAGATCTACGTCACCAGTCTATTTGCCTAATCTTCCCGGTACTTTAGACCGCGGTGGAAACACAGAGAGCAGCAGGTCTGGGGGGAAAATAGTTCCTGAGGAAAAAAGTTCCTGGTACAAATGTTCCTAGTAATTTCGGGTTGCTGCTGGAAGAGGTGCTAGGTGAGGCCAGCACGGGGTGCTTACCCTGTGGTCTGTGTGGGTCCTAGTGGCCAGTGTAGTGTTGTGGACACTATACTGTCAACAAGCACCGTCCTTCGGATGAGACGTTAAACCGAGGTCCTTACTCTCTGTGGTCATTAAAGATCCCAGGTGTGACCTCGGCATCCTGGCTACATTCGTCCATTGGCCTCTGACCATCATTGCCTCCTAACAATCGCCATATCTGCTGATTGGCTTCATCACTCTGTCTCCTCTCCACCAGTAAGCTGGTGTGTGGTGGGCCTTCTGGCGCACTATGCTGCTGTCGCATTATCCAGGTGGATGCTGCACACTGGTGGTGGATGAGGAGATAACCCCTGACAATGTAAAGTGCTTTGAGTGCCTATAAATGTAATGAATTATTATTATTATTATTAGACACAAATCAAACTGACAAATAAGGAAAACCAAATATTAATATATAATTAATTTGAATTAAGTCCCATTTATCTTTTTAAACAACAACTTACATCTGTGAAATCAAAGGGCATCTCAAGGACCATATTTACAGAGCATAATTGAAAAAAATCTACTTAATACAGAGGTCAAGGAAAGCACTTTTGTTTTCCATTCTAATGATAATGAAGTTTTATATATACAGTAGTGGTGAGCGATACTGCAAAATTTGGTATCGATCCCATACCAAATACATATAGGGTCAGTATTGCCGATACCGCTACCAATACGATACTTTTTACTTAAAAAAAATACTTTTGTATAGGGATGGATTTCCCTCCTCATTTCTTCATTTTTGTAGCTCAGCATTTTCCTTGTCATGTGTTTTTAAGTGTTTGTATAGGTTTGTAGTTTTGCCACAGTATCGAACGCTCTTTTTACATGTATCACAAGTTGCAGTATTATCATTTAGTGGCGTAAAATAGCTCCACACAATGCTTCTCTCCCTCTCAGCCATCCTGATCTCTCATTCAATGTGCTATCAGTTTCGCTCACTCAGTTCGCTGCTCCTTGGCACGTTGTGTCAGTTAGTCATGTGACGACACAACAATGAATCACAGCAGAGCAGCAGGAGGGGGAGGAGTAGCAAAGTGGGCCAGGATGTGAAAGCACTGTTTGCTCAGGATTTCGTGGATTTTGCTCACAAAATCCAAGATGGCGCCGAGTTGCGAGCTCCGAGTAAACTTTTTTGTTTGTTTTACTTGTTTTTTTTTGTTGTTCTATGTTTTGGATGTTGTTTGTATAACGGTCTATGACAGACGCACGCTTCTAAGCATAGGTTTCTATGTTGCAAAACGCAAACCGGACTTTGAGTTCTTGAACGCTGGCACCTTGTTTACAGACACTGCATCAGAGCCCTTTGTCTGGACTGAGGTGGGGGATTTTGTTTCTTTATCAACAACTTGTGGTGTGGTGAGAGGAACCTACACTCTATTAAATCCTTCTGCTCCCCTGATCTGGAATTTCAAATGCTTCTGTGTCGACCATTCTGGCTACCGAGGGAATTCACAGCGATCATAATCACAGCTGTTTACATTCCCCCTCAAGCCAACACAGTCCAGGCACTCAAGGAACTGTATGGCAATATAAGTTAGCAGGAAACCACATACCCAGATGCAGCGTTTATTGTTATGGGGGACTTTAACAAAGCCAACTTCAGAAAAATAGCATCAAAATATTTTCAACACATCACCATAAAGAAGCGTGGTGATCGTGCACTGGACCACTGTTACTCTCCTTTTCCGGGACGCCTACAAATCTCTCCCCCGCCCACCTTTCGGCAAATCGGATCACTCTTCCATTCTGCTGCTGCCTGCTTATAGGCAGAAACTGAAACGGGAAGCACCCGCCCTCAGGACAATCCAATGCTGGTCAGACCAATCAGACGCTATACTACAGGACTGTTTCGATCACATGGACTGGGACATGTTCCGGGCAGCGTCTGATGACAACATAGAGGTGTACTCCGAAACTTTAACGTGTTTCATCAGGAAGTGTGTAGAAGATGTAGTGCCGACAAAAACAACAAGCATCTACCCCAACCAAAAACCGTGGATTAATAGCGATGTTCGAGCAGCCTTATCAGCGCGGACATCTGCTTTTAAATTCGGGAGCGCAGATGATCGCAAACAAGCCAGTCACAATCTCAGAAAATCCATCAAAGCCTCAAAAAGACAATATAAAAATGAAGTTGAAGAACAATTCAACACCAACGATGCAAGAAGCATGTGGCAGGGCATCAATAACATCACAGACTTTAAAGGGAATAAACAAGCTACTGTGAACATTGCCGCCTCTCTACCAGATGAGCTAAATAACTTTTTTGCCCATTCCGAGGCTCACAACACCGCCAACACAGAGAGTGCTCCTGCGGCTGCTGCAGAAGATGTTAGTGCACTCTCCGTCTCTGTCGCGGATGTAACCCCATCCTTCCAATGGGTTAAATATCCAAAAAGCTGCGGGTCAAGATGGCATCCCAGGCTGTTTACGCGGTGGGGGCTTGAAGTCCGTAATGGTCTGTATCCCCTGCCACAGGCTCAGTGTCTCTGCTGTCACTGAATTGATGGGCTGTCCTCCTGGAGTACTGTCTCTTAGCCTCTCTGATGCAGCAGGAGAGGTTAGCCCTGGCTGTCCTCAGGCCCACCTCATCTCCAGCTCTTAAGGCAGCATTCTGTGTCTTCAGAGGTCTGTAGACCTCTCCTGTCATCCACGCCTTCTGATTGGCCCGGACAGTGATAGTCTTTGTGACCGTTACATAATCAATACACTTGTTCATGTAGGCAGTGACAGTCTCTGAGTACTCTTGGAGGTATGTGGTGTTATTGTATGTGGCAGCCTGCTTAAACATATTCCACTCAGTGGTGTGAAAACAGTCCTGAAGAGCCTCTGACGACCCTTCCAGCCACACTTGTATCCTTTTTGTGAACTGGTTTGGCGACTTTAATGAGTGGTCTGTATGCAGGCATTAGCATGACAGAGCTCCTGCTAACTGATGTGCTGGTACAGTTAATTTAGCGCATCGTTCCTGTTGCTGTTGTTCTGAGAAATGTAAACAGAAACGAGCAGTATGGCAGTATATTCCCTCTGCAGATAGAAAGGCTGGCACTTAATAATCATAAACTCCACCAAGGGTGAGCAGTGTTTGCAGATCACAACACCATCATGGCACAACACGTCATTGATGTAAACACAAAGCCCGCTGACATGAGTTTTTCCTCCCGCGACAAGAGCTCTGTCCCCTCCATAGCATGTCAGCTGATCGAGTTGAATAACGCCGTCTGGAATGCTGTTGCTAAGCCATGTTTCCTTTAACACAAAAACACAGCAGTGTCTTACAGTCCTCTGAGTTGAGTGTAGTAATTGGATGTAGTCCATGTTTATTGTCCAAAGAGCATATGTTAGCCAGTAATGGGATGACTGGCTTGTGTCGGTTAGCCGTTAGCCTAGCCTTGATACCTCTAAGCTTTCCCCTCTTCTGCTTCTTCTGCACTCTTAAAGAAAAGTTTACGCGATGAAGACGTACAAAAAACACTGCGACTCATAAGACAAAAAACATCTGGACGTGCCGACATCGTAACATGCACATCGTAAAGTCATGTTTTTGCCACCTTATTGACTCTATTTTAAGGCATATTTTGGACATTTCACAAGTTAAAACCATTTAAATTTTTTCATGGGCAACTGATAAAGAAATAATTGCTTTTTGTTTTTAAATATTAAATACTTCTCTTGCCCTTGAATGCAATATTTCTTCTATTTGGGTTTTACCAATGTAAAGCCATGTATAATAATAATATCTTGTTTTTGGACTTCATAGGATTACCATGGCACTTTACTATGTATATTTACTATGTTTTTCCATCTACATTGGTATATAATGATTTTATGTGGATTTTGTAATGACACCATACCGTGTTATTTTTTTTTACATGTTTTTCTTTTTTTTTTTACATTGTGTTGCTATGTTTTTTTGGACATGTACTATGGTATTTCCATGCTTTTCCTTACAGTGTATTGGGTATCAAGTAAATCTCATTGTATATGAATACAATAATTACTCAGTAGCATGTTTTATATTAGAGTATCATGTGATATATGTATAATTAATAGGATTTTATTGTTGCAGGTAACAGTCCGAGATGCCATCAAGGAGGCCATGGATGAGGAGCTGGAGAGGGATGAAAGGGTTTTCCTCCTCGGAGAGGAAGTCGCACTGTTTGAAGGTGCATATAAGGTTAGATGCAAATATTTTTATGATACTTCAGTTATCAGTGATGCCCAAGAATCTTTTTCTAAAGTTGCTTGTGTTGGGTTGCAGGTTACCAGAGGCCTTTGGAAGAAGTACGGAGACAAACGCATCATTGACACACCAATTGCAGAGGTGAGAATGATGATAAACTTGTCCAAAAATCATCTATATTTGTTTTCAATTATGTTCAATAAAATTTCCTGATTTTTCAATTCAGATTGGCTTCACTGGCATCGCTGTTGGTGCTGCCATGGTGAGTTTTCCTGAAACAACATTGATAAAAAAATGTGAAACTCCATCATGTTCTCAAACTATCCCATCACATCCTATTTTAGGCTGGTTTGAGGCCCGTTGTTGAGTACATGTCCTTCAACTTCTCCATGCAATCAGTCGATCATATCATCAATTCTGCCGCCAAGACCTACTACATGTCTGGCGGCCTGCAGCCCGTCTCGATTGTGTTCCGCGGGCCCAATGGAGCTGCGCCCGGTGTGGCGGCTCAGCACGCCCAGTGCTTTGCAGCCTGGTATGGACACGTTCCCGGTCTGAAGGTGGTCAGTCCCTGGAGCGCCGAGGATGCCAAGGGCCTTCTGAAATCAGCTATCCGTGACGACAACCCTGGTGAGTTCCTCCCTGTGTGAAGAAGATGATCACAGAAAGTGAAGGCTGCTTTAACTGTCATATCATGTCTCTTTCAGTGGTGTTTTTGGAGAATGAGATAATGTATGGTGTGCCGTTTGAGATGTCTGAAGAGTCCCAGTCAAAAGACTTCCTCATCCCAATCGGAAAAGCTAAGATTGAAAGAAAAGGTGGGTGATGTATATAGTAGTAGAATTAATACTATTACATCACATATAAAACTATGCTAATCTTTTACCGGATTTCAATTATTCGGACGTTTTACTGAATGTTGTTGTCGGCGCAGCAGCAGCGCTGATCAAATGCTTCAGGAAGCGCAGATGGGGGAAGCGAGTCCGGGGCACTTGTCAGACTCAGGAAGCGTGGTTGCCTAGCATCCATCCGGCAAATCTCCGCTCTCCACCAACAAAACGGACAAACTCCTTCTTCTCTCTCGGACAAATAAGTGTTTTCTCACAATCTGCTGCTCTTGTTTCACAGAAACCTTGCTGATTGACGCCATTCCAGACAGCGCGCTCCATCTGCTGGACTTTCAGCTGTTAGAGCAGATCGAGACGCAGAATCATCAGGGAAATCGCAGTGACGGGACATGCTTTTACATCAATGAAAGGCGGTGTACAGATGTAACTGTGTTAAAGAAGATGTGCTGTTCAGATCTAGAAGTGCTTTGTTAACTCGAAGCTGTTCTATTTGCCACAGGAGTTTCACTTGTTCATTCTGGTGAGTGTTTACATCCCTCTGCAAGCGCACGTAAGCCTGGCTTTACAGAAACTCGCTGATCAGATCACAGGGACAGAACAACAACACCCGGACTCTGTTTTAATCATTTACGGGGACTTTAATGAAGTCAACCTCTCCCATGAACTGCTAAAATACAGACAGCATTTTATACATGTCCCAGCAGAGTCAATAATAAATTGGATCACTATTACACCACAATAAAGAATCCATATCACTCTGTTCCACGAGCAGCTTTGGTGCTCTCTGATCACTGCCTGGTTCATCTTATAATGACTTGCAAGCAGAAACTTAAATCTGCTGAACCTGTAGTAAAGATTGTGAAGAGATGGACCAATGAAACAGTGCAGGATTTACAAGCTTGTTTTGACCTCACTGATTGGAGTGATTTTGAAGCTGCTACCACCGATCTGGACGAACTTATAGAGACTGTGACATGCTATATTAATTTGTGTGAGGATATATGCATTCCTACCAGGATGTTTTTAACATTCAACAATAAGCCATGGTTTACAGCAAAAATCAGACATCTTCGGGCAGCTGTGGCCTAATGGTTAGAGACTTTGACTAGTTAACCGAAGGTCGCTGGTTTGAGTCTCGGTGCTGACAGGAGTTGTAGGTGGAGGGAGTGAATGAACAGCACTCTCTTCCACCCTCAATACCCGAGACTGAAGTGCCCTTGAGCAAGGCACTGAACCCCCAGTTGCTCCCTGGGTGCTGGATATATAGCTGCCCACTGCTCCAGGTTTGTGTTCACTTCTCACTGCTGTGTGTGCACTTGGATGGGTTAAATGCAGAACACCAATTCTGAGTATGGTATACCATACTTGGCAAATGTCACATTTTTTTTTTCTTTTTCAAAGAGGATGCCTACAGAAATGGGGACAGAGTCTTGTACAATCAGGACAGAAACACACTGAGCAAAGAGATTAGAGCAGCTAAAAGGACCTACGCTAAAAAGTTGGAAGACCAGTTTACTTCTAACGACTCAACTTCAGTGTGGAAAGGGCTGAGAGCCATCACACACTACAAGACATCATCCCCCTGCACTGAGGCAAATCAATGACTTGCTTATGACCTGAATGAGTTTTATTGTAGATTTGAAACCACCCACACCCATTCTGACCATCTCCCTACACAACGAGACTTAGGTCTCTGCAGAGCAAAAGTGGGCATTTATCACCTTGTGGGTGTTTTCAAACTGCTGGGTGTTTCTAGATCATGCAATCTGAATGATCCCCCTAACCCTACCCCACCCCTATACCTAACGTCATTATGAGGTCAACCAATCAGGTATCATGGTGTAAAAACACCCTGATCTTGTAACTCCCACTACTTTCCTGCAGAGACCTATACTTGTACACAACCGTTAACCGTTGAAAACTGTTACAATGTATCTTACAAGGTAACACAAGGTAACTTTGCGCTCACTTGAAATGTGTCCCCACATTAAGTCCTTGAATTTGAGGGTATTGGACCTGGAATGTCCTTGAGTTCAATATTAACCGAAGAGTGGGAACCCTGAAAAAAAACGACTTTATTCAACAATTTACGCCAGCCATTGCTTGCAATGATGAATTAATCCGCCCCACTGAGAGTAACCAGGAGGACACCTTTATATCCAGGCACACCTGTGCACCAGTGTGGCCAATTCATCTGATTACCCCTGTAAATGCCTGTAGAAGGAACACAAAACACGGCCGAAGGAGTAGTGAAGTACAGCGACTGTGACAGTGAAACTCTCCAAAATGGCACAAGGGTGATGCAGAGAAGACTAATTGTTCAACAAAGTCGTGAATTTTAGTTTTCTATTGCACACAAAAAATGTTCTCGTAGCTTCGTAAAATTACGGTAGTTTCTTTGCAGTCTATGGGAGGGCCAGAGAGCTCTTGAAATTCATCAAAAATATCTTAATTTGTGTTCTGAAGATAAACAAAGGTTTAATGGGCTTGGAACGACATGATTTTTGGGAGAACTATCCCTTTAAACAGACATATTGCGTGAAAATATTTATACATGTATATTTAGTTGAAATGTTTACTATTTTAAAAATGTAACTTTTTTGAGTATTATTTTTAATTTGAGTATTATTTTTAATTAAAAAAATCTGTAACTGCTATTGTTAATTGACATTTAATTGATGGACATTAATATTATAAATTAAATAGATTTCTGCAAATGAATGTTGTCATTTGATGCAGGAAATCACGTCACGCTGGTGTCTCATTCCCACGTGGTCAGTCGGTGTATGGATGCTGCTGCGGTCTTGGCCAAGGACGGGATCGAATGTGAGGTATGACGTTATTTTTTCATGTTGAAATAGTTTTAAGTGCCATTTCCAGTTCGGGTAAAATAGACACTTGATACACATTTTAAAGGATTCAAAAAAGCTGCTTTAATTTCATTGTAAATGAATGAACCGGTTTTGTGTTAATTTAAACTGCTGTGAAAGAAATTCTCCAAAAATTTGAGACATTTACATGTACTCTTACATTTAACATGATTTATATATACTTATTGAAAGAACTAAGACGATTTTTAAATTAAATCTTGTCTGTGTTTTCTTCTGTAGGTGATCAACCTGCGCACAATCCGGCCTATGGACATGGAAGCCATTGAAACAAGCGTATTGAAAACAAAACATCTCATCACTGTGGAGGGCGGCTGGCCTCAGTTTGGAGTCGGGGGAGAGATTCTTGCCCGAATTATGGAGGGTATTTTTCTTTTTATATTTTTGAAATGTCTTTTTTTGTTATTTATTTATCAATCAATATAACAAAAATGCTATTTGAAGTCAATTCCAGTTCAGAATGGAACACTAGCATACTGTACACTAATAGGGAAGACGTGGCCTAGTGGTTAGAGAGTTTGACTCCTAACCATAGGGTTGTGGGTTTGAGTCCCGGGCTGGCAATACCACGACTGAGGTGTCCTGAACCCCTAACTGCTCCCCGGGCGCCGCGGCATAAATGGCTGCCCACTGCTCTGGCTGTGTGTTCACAGTGTGTGTGTATGTTCATTGCACTTTGGATGGGTTAAATGCAGAGCATGAATTCTGAGTATGGGTCACCATACCTGGCTGAATGTCACGTCACTTTTTTTATTTTATTTTTTATATCTGAACAGCATGTAGTGTACACTGCTTTGCTTTTTTAGTATGAAACATATTAAAACATCAGTATGCTGTATTTTTGTTGCATGAACTCATTGTGTTGGAGGAAAAATTTAAAATTAGGAAGTGTGTCATTCCAAGAATACCATCGCTGTTTTCTCCTCTGTATATGGATTCATATTTTTTTTTTTTTTTTTATTCAAGGTCCCGGTTTCGGTTACCTTAACGCCCCTGCAGTCCGAGTCACGGGTGTAGATATTCCAATGCCATACGCCAAGCTTTTGGAGGAAAATACCTTACCGCAAATAAAGGACATCGTCTTCTCCGTCAAAAAGATGTTGAATGTTTAACATAATAGATTTTCCTACCAGGACGTGTTAAATATGAAATAATACATATTCTCTCCCATTTCTGCATCAGTGTTTTGGGAAAAAGGGTTTCCTGTTTCAGCTTGTATGGGTCTTTCTGTTACCTTCATTAAATTTACTCATTTACTCATTTTGACTCCAAAAGGAGGTTTTGTCATGACGGTAACGTTTATGGCTGTAAACAACCAAGCATGGGTATGATGCTTAAATTCTGCTGTAGGCTAAAGTAATAAAATGTTATCAAAAAGGGTTGTAAGAATGCTTGTGATTTCTTTAATCTAATTACATTTTGCAGTATTGGAAATTCAATTTGTATTGCATTTTTTCCGATACAAATCATTCCAAACTCTAAAGAAAATTACGTTTCTACAATATTTAGTAGTAGCTTAAAAGTGGTGACGGTCAGTTTATGTGCATATGACTGGTATTTAAAAAATATATAAATAAATAAATAATAATAATAATTAAGTGTAGCCATTTAAGAGAGCTTTTTAAGATTTTATTTCCAGTTTTGTAAGGTAATATTTTGCCTACTTGCAAGTAATACACAAAGAGTAATTATAATAATAATAAAAAAACATTCTAATTAAAAAAATATTATTTTGATTGACCATGAACTTTTCGAATATTTGTTTTGTGTAAATATATCTTAGAAGAGCAGTGTGAGTCCATGTAATTATAAGGATTTTAGTCTTAAATATTAAATTGTTATTAATAAATATTAGAAATTATGACACACGGTTGTATGTTTGAAAAGTTAATGATAATTTTCACAGAAATGTAAAGGTTTTCCAGCAAACACAGAATGTTCTCCTAACATTAGTTTTTGGTTTCTGTTTGGTTATTTTTTTTTAGGAACCAAATACTAACGTTAAGGAAACTTTCTTTTTAGGTAAAATAGCGTTCCAAGAATGTTGCAGGGTGGTTATTTTTATAATAACCTAAAAATAACTTATAGAGAACGTTCCCTTATGGTTATTCTCAGGTCATTTTTATAACCACATAAAACTATCTTTCCAATGAAAATGTCGCATACATTAATGTGTAATGAGATAATGACCTATAAAGAGCCCTGAAATTCATTTAATGCAGCATTTATTAAAATACAGACATTAGATCAATCAAAGCCGTCTGATAACTTCTCTATTTTACGTATGGACAGAACAGCAGAGGCCAGTAAATCCAAAGGTGGAGGAGTGTGTTTCATGATTAACAAGAAATGGTACGCCGGTAAAGTTAATTTGACGTTTGACATTCATTAGACGTTCGACTAATGATAATCATGAATATATGTCCTTTACATTGCACAAGGCTTAATTTCTAAGGGGGGGGGGGGGGGGCGGGGGGGGTTAATTACCATTTATATTAATTAAACAATTTAACTATATGACATTATAATAAAAAAACAATATTAAAATGTTCAGAAAAACATCCCTGTTATTGCAAAAAAGGTCTGGGTTTTTTTGAATTCCCATTTTATGCGTTTTATAATAATTGCATAACTTTTAACATATGCAATAATATAAATATATTGAACTACAACACCTTTTGATCTAAAGGTATCAAACCAACTGCAAAATATCGTGAATGTTATTCCGTATAATGCACAAGCACTGAATCCATATTTTTCAAATGTTTTATATACTGTACCCACTTAAATAAAATAAAAGCTGACACTGTTTGAAATAAGGCTATATCAAACCAGCTGTAAAATAATAATTGCAATATATATATGTGTGTGTGTGTACTAATCATCAGATTAATTAACTGAAAATATACAGTGGGTGTGATAACTTTAGCATAAATGGTTTTCAAGTTTCATGAATATAAATGAGTCCAGTACTGTAAAAAAATTATAATAATTGATTTATAGGGAATAATATTCTGAATATTTTACAGTTCTTTTGCTACCTTTATCTCAAACGGTGTCAGAGGTTAATTCATTTCAGTGGGTGTAGTATATTAAACATGAAAAATATGTTTTCATGATTCTGCCCTCATGTCCTTGATTTCTCTCTAGTCTTGAGGCAGGATCATGACAGACCCGTGTTTTGTGTGCAAGCACATGGCCTTGTCTTTGGGTCATGTGCTTGTGTTGTCTCGTTTCCTTGCCCCGCCCCCTTGTTATCCTTGTTCTGTCATTGTTGCTTTACCTGTGTCACCTGTTATGTTATCATTAGTGTCCCTATTTCAATCTCCTTGTGTTTGCTGTCTAGTGTGGTTCATTGTTACACTTTGAAGAAACGTAGTGAGAGCTGTGATTGTTTTTCTGTAGTGAGAGTTCCTGAGTGAAGAGTCTTTTGTTTTGTTTGTTTCTAGTCTTAGTCTTGTTAAGTTACTTGTCTATTCCCTAGTCGTTGTTTTTCCCCTCGTGGGTTTTGTTTTCCCCTTTTGTCATTAATAAACCCTGTGCGTAGTGCATTCTGTCTGCGCCTGAGTTCATCCCCGCACCCCCACGTGACAGAATGAACCGCCGAAGAAAGAACTCAGCAGACAGGATGTCCTCCAAACTTCAGCGACAACTGGAGTCCCATCAGCAATGCTGGTTGTCAACCCCCACTGACAAGAGGAAGATCACCCTTCCATTCTCGTCCCAGGGTGAGTGGATCCTGAGGAACTGGGCCCGACTATGGGAGAGTTTCTCCCAGGAGGAGCCGCAGGTTTCTCCCTCGAGGTCCCCACCTTCTGCCAAGCTGCCAGTGATCTCATAAGGTTGTGTCCTGGCCATTGCAACACTGGGGGATCAGGCTCTTCCCTCCCCGAATCCCGAGACACCTTCCACACCAATCAGTCTCTGCAAGAAATGAGGGAGACGGTTCTCGTGGGAGTCTGCCTCGGAGTCCTCAGCGTCGGAGTCAACCCTGCCTGAGACTGCCCTACCACTACCAGTCACGGCTCTTGCTGAACTTCCCCAACCAGTCACAGATCCGGCTATTGCCTCTGCACCACGGGCAAGGAGAAAGAGGAGGAAGAAGGGTTCTTCTGGTCCTCCGTCCCTGTCTCCCCCTGAGTCCGTGATGCCTCTCCAACCCATGCTGTCCCTGAGAGTGCCGTTCCTGAGCATTCTGCTTTAAGCGCGGCTCCAGAGGTTGCTCCAGAGGAGGCTGTTCCGAAGACTGCAGTGGAGAAGATTGTTCCTGAGATTACCTCAGTAAAGGAGGTTTCTGAACTAGCAACAGAGAGAACTGTGTCTGAGTCAGCAGTCGTGAGTGCTGAGGAGAGAGCGGCAGCCGACTCTGCTGCTCAAGCGGTGTTGCAGTCTGTTTCGGCTCGTCAAGAGATGCCTATTGTCATTGCTGCCAAAACCCTGTCAGAATATTTGTCACGCCTAGTCAAAATCCTAGAAGTCCCTGCCAGACCTGTCTTGTCCCCAGACCCCGTTCCTAGAGCTGCAGTGAGCGCTGATCCCGAACCAGCTGCAGTGAGCTCCGTTCCAGAGCCAGCTTCTGTCCACGCCGCTGCAAAATACGAGATGAGCGTGGTTTCGGATGGAAGCTCTGATTTCGGGCCTGTAACTGTGAACCCCGGACCATTTCCCTCTTCTCAGTTGCCTGCTGCACCCCCTGTCATGGTCCAACCCTGCAGTGTTTCTCCCAAGATCAGTTCCCACTCTACGCCACCCAGACCTGCCCGGATCCCTCGTCATCAGCCTTTGTCCCGTCAACCCAAGACTTCTGCTCCACCCATCCACCCTGGACTTCCCCCCATGAACTTTGTTGTTCCGCCTCCTCCCCTTCCGTGTTTGTTCTTTCTGATTTGTCACCCAAACCCTGTTGTGGTGTTTTCGTGTTTACCTTTATTGTTATTTTTCATGTTTTGTTGGTTAGTGTCTGTATCTCAGTCAGTCATGTCCCGTGTTTGATGTCCCCTTGAGGAGCGTCTGGAATCCGCTCCTTAAGGGAGGGGTACTGTCATGATTCTGCCCTCATGTCCTTGATTTCTCTCTAGTCTTGAGGCAGGATCATGACAGACCCGTGTTTTGTGTGCAAGCACATGGCCTTGTCTTTGGGTCATGTGCTTGTGTTGTCTCGTTTACTTGCCCCGCCCCCTTGTTATCCTTGTTCTGTCATTGTTGCTTTACCTGTGTCACCTGTTATGTTATCATTAGTGTCCCTATTTCAATCCCCTTGTGTTTGCTGTCTAGTGCGGTTCATTGTTACACTTTGAAGAAACGTAGTGAGAGCTGTGATTGTTTTTCTGTAGTGAGAGTTCCTGAGTGAAGAGTCTTTTGTTTTGTTTGTTTCTAGTCTTAGTCTTGTTAAGTTATTTGTCTATTCCCTAGTCGTTGTTTTTCCCCCTCGTGGGTTTTGTTTTCCCGTTTTGTCATTAATAAACCCTGTGCGTAGTGCATTCTGTCTGCGCCTGAGTTCATCCCCGCACCCCTTCGTGACATATGTTTTCAATATTGTATATAAAAACAATAAAGGCATAATAAAATAATTAAAAAAGACTTGTGAATTATAATATATAGATATTTTTACTATAATATATCGATATTGTTATTTTGATAACTATATCTCAAACTGTTTTAGAGTTTAATTAAAGTGGATACAGTGCATACAGAATATAAAAAAACAATAAAGGCATATTTTGAAAAACCAAGCCAAGGGCATTATAGGCAATAATATATATTTATTTTACAGCTGGTTTGACACCCTTATTTCAAACAGTGTCAGAGTTTATTTTATTTAAATGGGTTCAGTATATAAAACATTTGAAAAATATGGATTATAGGGAATAACATTCAGAATATTTTAAAGTTGGTTTGATACCTTTAGATCAAATGGTGTTGTAGTTCATTATATTTATATTATCGCATACCGGCGTACCATTTCTTGTTAATCATGAAACACACTCCTCCACCTTTGGATTTACCGGCCTCTGCTGTTCTGTCCATACGTAAAATAGAGAAGTTATCAGCAACTTTGATTGATCTAATGTCTGTATTTTAATAAATGCTGCATTAAACGAATTTCAGAGCTCTTTATAGGTCATTATCTCATTACACAATGTATACAACGTTTTCATTGGAAATATAGTTTTATAGGGTTATAAAAATGACCTGAGAATAACCATAAGGGAACGCTTAATTTCAATACTGCAAAAATGTAATGAGATTAAAGAAATCACAAGCATTCTTACAACCCTTTTTGATAACATTTTATTACTTTAGCCTTCAGTAGAATTTAAGCATCATACCCATGCTTGGTTGTTTACAGCCATAAACGTTACCGTCATGACAAAACCTCCTTTTGGAGTCAAAATGAGTAAATGAGTAAATTTAATGAAGGAAGAGCCATGTAACAGAAAGACCCATACAAGCTGAAACAGGAAACCCTTTTTCCCAAAACACTGATGCAGAAATGGGAGAGAACATGTATTATTTCATATTTAAAACATCCTGGTAGGAAAATCTATTATGTTAAACATTCAAAGTCTTTTTGACGGAGAAGACGATGTCCTTTATTTGCGGTAAGGTATTTTCCTCCAAATGCTTGGCGTATGGCATTGGAATATCTACACCCGTGACTCGGACTGCAGGGGCGTTAAGGTAACTGAAACCAGGACCTTGAAAAAAAAAACAGAAAAAAAGAAAATAAATTATGAATCCATATACAGAGGAGAAAAAAGCGATGGGTATTCTTGGAATGACACACTCCCTAATTTTTAATTTTTCCTCCAACACAATGAGGTCATGCAACAAAAATACAGCATACTGATGTTTAAATATGTTTCATACTAAAAAGCAAAGCAGTGTACACTACATGCTGTTTAGATATAAAAAATAAAATAAAAAAGGTGACGTGACATTCAGCCAAGTATGGTGACCCATACTCAGAATTCATGCTCTGCATTTAACACATCCAAAGTGCAGTGAACATACACACACACTGTGAACACACACCCAGAGCAGTGGGCAGCCATTTATGCCGCGGCGCCCGGGGAGCAGTTAGGGGTTCAGTGCCTTGCTCAAGCACATGTCAGTAGTGGTATTGCCAGCCCAGGACTCAAACCCACAACCCTATGGTTAGGAAACTCTCTAACCACTAGGCCACGACTTCCCTATTAGTGTACAGTATGCTAGTGTTTCGTTCTGAACTGGAATTGACTTCAAATAGCATTTTTGTTATATTGATTGATAAATAAATAACAAAAAAAGACATTTCAAAAATATAAAAAGAAAAATACCTTCCATAATTCGGGCAAGAATCTCTCCCCCGACTCCAAACTGAGGCCAGCCGCCCTCCACAGTGATGAGATGTTTTGTTTTCATTACGCTTGTTTCAATGGCTTCCATGTCCATAGGCCGGATTGTGCGCAGGTTGATCACCTACAGAAGAAAACACAGACAAGATTTAATTTAAAAATCGTCTTAGTTCTTTCAATAAGTATATATAAATCATGTTAAATGTAAGAGTACATGTAAATGTCTCAAATTTTTTGAGAATTTCTTTCACAGCAGTTTAAATTAACACAAAACCGGTTCATTCATTTACAATGAAATTAAAGCAGCTTTTTTGAATCCTTTAAAATGTGTATCAAGTGTCTATTTTACCCGAACTGGAAATGGCACTTAAAACAATTTCAACATGAAAAAATGACGTCATACCTCACATTCGATCCCGTCCTTGGCCAAGACCGCAGCAGCATCCATACACCGACTGACCACGTGGGAATGAGACACCAGCGTGACGTGATTTCCTGCATCAAATGACAACATTCATTTGCAGAAATCTATTTAATTTATAATATTAATGTCCGTCAATTAAATGTCAATTAACAATAGCAGTTACAGATTTTTCCCAGGGTAGAAATTAAAAATAATACTCAAAAAAAGTTACATTTTTTAAATAGTAAACATTTCAACTAAATATATAAATATTTTCACAAAATATATCTGTTTCAGTCTGTTTAAATGGATAGTTCTCCCAAAAATCATGTCGGTCCAAGCCCATTAAACCTTTGTTTATCTTCAGAACACAAATTAAGATTTTTTTGATGAATTCCAAGAGCTCTCTGGCCCTCCCATAGACTGCAAAGGAACTACCGTAATTATATGCAGCTACGAGAATACTTTTTGTGTGCAATAGAAAACTAAAATTCACAACTTTGTTGAACAATTAGTCTTCTCTGCATCACCCTTGTGCCATTTTGGAGAGTTTCACTGTCACAGCCGCTGTACTTCACTACTCCTTCGGCCGTGTTTTGTGTTCCCTCTACAGGCATTTACAGGGGTAATCAGATGAATTGGCCACACTGGTGCACAGGTGTGCCTGGATATAAAGATTGATGATTCATTTAACAATAAAAAACAAATGCTGGCTGCGTCTGAAATGGCATACTTCCCTACTATATAGCATGCGAAAAGCAGTAGGCCAGCAAATGAGTATGTTTGAATCTTCTGTGCTCATAAAAGAGTAGATTCAGACGTACGTATACTTAATTTGCGTTCTAATATACTTACTTACCTACTATATAGTAGGGAAAAATAGTATGTGAAGAAAGAAATACATTCAAAATCCAGCTGGGACTGGAGCTTTTGTTCTTTTGTTCTTCCAGAAGACCTGGTGCACATCATCCTCCCATATTTGAATTGCGGGGGGGGGGGGGGGGGGGGGGGGGGGTGATTGGAGGGGGTGTTAACGGTTGTGTAGGGAGATGGTCAGAATGGATGTGGGGGGTTTCAAATCTACAATAAAACTCATTCAGGTCATAAGCAAGTCATTGATTTGCCTCAGTGCAGGGGGATGATGTCTTGTAGTGTGTGATGGCTCTCAGCCCTTTCCACACTGAAGTTGAGTCGTTAGAAGTAAACTGGTCTTCCAACTTTTTAGCGTAGGTCCTTTTAGCTGCTCTAATCTCTTTGCTCAGTGTGTTCCTGTCCTGATTGTACAAGACTCTGTCCCCATTTCTGTAGGCATCCTCTTTGAAAAAGAAAAAAAAATGTGACATTTGCCAAGTATGGTATAACATACTCAGAATTGGTGTTCTGCACTTAACCCATCCAAGTGCACACACAGCAGTGAGAAGTGAACACAAACCTGGAGCAGCTATATATCCAGCACCCAGGGAGCAACTGGGGGTTCAGTGCCTTGCTCAAGGGCACTTCAGTCTCGGGTATTGAGGGTGGAAGAGAGTGCTGTTCATTCACTCCCTCCCACCTACAACTCCTGTCAGCACCGAGACTCAAACCAGCGACCTTCGGTTAACTAGTCAAAGTCTCTAACCATTAGGCCACAGCTGCCCGAAGATGTCTGAGTTTTGCTGTAAACCATGGCTTATTGTTGAATGTTAAATACATCCTGGTAGGAATGCATATATCCTCACACAAATTAATATAGCATGTCACAGTCTCTATAAGTTTGTCCAGATCGGTGGTAGCAGCTTCAAAATCACTCCAATCAGTGAGGTCAAAACAAGCTTGTAAATCCTGCACTGTTTCATTGGTCCATCTCTTCACAATCTTTACTACAGGTTCAGCAGATTTAAGTTTCTGCTTGCAAGTCATTATAAGATGAACCAGGCAGTGATCAGAGAGCACCAAAGCTGCTCGTGGAACAGAGTGATATGGATTCTTTATTGTGGTGTAATAGTGATCCAATTTATTATTGACTCTGCTGGGACATGTATAAAATGCTGTCTGTATTTTAGCAGTTCATGGAAGAGGTTGACTTCATTAAAGTCCCCATAAATGATTAAAACAGAGTCCGGGTGTTGTTGTTCTGTCTCTGTGATCTGATCAGCGAGTTTCTGTAAAGCCAGGCTTACGTGCGCTTGCGGAGGGATGTAAACACTCACCAGAATGAAAAAGTGAAACTCCTGTAGCAAATAGAACAGCTTCGAGTTAAAAAAGAGCACTTCTAGATCTGAACAGCACATCTACTTTAACACAGTTACATCTGTACACCGCCTTTCATTGATGTAAAAGCATGTCCCGTCACTGCGATTTCCCTGATGATTCTGCGTCTCGATCTGCTCTAACAGCTGAAAGCCCGGCAGATGGAGCGTGCTGTCTGGACTGGTGTAAATCAGCCAGGTTTCTGTGAAACAAGAGCAGCAGATTGTGAGAAAACACTTATTTGTCCGAGAGAGAAGGAGTTTTCCATTTTGTTTGGTGGAGAGCGGAGATTTGCCAGATGGATGCTAGGCAACCGCGCTTCCTGAGTCTGACAAGTGCCCCGGACTCGCTTCCCCCATCTGCGCTTCCTGAAGCATTTGATCAGCGCTGCTGCTCCGCCGACAACAACATTCAGTAAAACGTCCGAATAATTGAAATCCGGTAAAAGATTAGCATAGTTTTATAAGTGATGTAATAGTATTAATTCTACTACTATATACTCAGCTTGTTAAACTCAAAACATCACCCACCTTTTCTTTCAATCTTAGCTTTTCCGATTGGGATGAGGAAGTCTTTTGACTGAGACTCTTCAGACATCTCAAACGGCACACTGTACATTATCTCATTCTCCAAAAACACCACTGAAAGAGACATGATATGACAGTCAGAGCAGCCTTCACTTGCTGTGATCATCTTCTTCACACAGGGAGGAACTCACCAGGGTTGTCGTCACGGATGGCTGATTTCAGAAGGCCCTTGGCATCCTCGGCGCTCCAGGGACTGACCACCTTCAGACCGGGAACGTGTCCATACCAGGCTGCAAAGCACTGGGCGTGCTGAGCCGCCACACCGGGCGCAGCTCCATTGGGCCCGCGGAACACAATTGAGACGGGCTGCAGGCCGCCAGACATGTAGTAGGTCTTGGCGGCAGAATTGATGATATGATCGACTGATTGCATGGAGAAGTTGAAGGACATGTACTCAACAACGGGCCTCAAACCAGCCTAAAATAGGATGTGATGGGATAGTTTGAGAACATGATGGAGTTTCAAATTCTTTTATCAATGTTGTTTCAGGAAAACTCACCATGGCAGCACCAACAGCGATGCCAGTGAAGCCAATCTGAATTGAAAAATCAGGAAATTTTTATGAGCATAATTGAAAACAAATATATATGATTTTTGGACAAGTTTATCATCATTCTCACCTCTGTAATTGGTGTGTCAATGATGCGTTTGTCTCCGTACTTCTTCCAAAGGCCTCTGGTGACCTGCAACCCAACACAAGCAACTTTAGAAAAAGATTCTTGGGCATCACTGATAACTGAAGTATCATAAAAATATTTGCTTCTAACCTTATATGCACCTTCAAACAGTGCGACTTCCTCTCCGAGGAGGAAAACCCTTTCATCCCTCTCCAGCTCCTCATCCAGGGCCTCCTTGATGGCATCTCGGACTGTTACCTGCAACAATAAAATCCTATTAATTATACATATATCACATGATACTCTAATATAAAACATGCTACTGAGTAATTATTGTATTCATATACAATGAGATTTACTTGATACCCAATACACTGTAAGGAAAAGCATGGAAATACCATAGTACATGTCCAAAAAAACATAGCAAGACAATGTAAAAAAAAAAACAACATGTAAAAAAAATAACACGGTATGGTGTCATTACAAAATCCACATAAAACCATTATATACCAATGTATATGGAGAAAAAGTAAAAACATAGTAAATATACATAGTAAAGTGCCATAGTAATCCTATGAAGTCCTAAAAC
The DNA here is from genome assembly GCF_003368295.1 of Carassius auratus. Classification (NCBI taxonomy): domain Eukaryota; kingdom Metazoa; phylum Chordata; class Actinopteri; order Cypriniformes; family Cyprinidae; genus Carassius; species Carassius auratus. The sequence continues at coordinate 46,487 of NW_020525720.1, forward strand.
CAAGATATTATCATTATACATGGCTGTACCAGGGTAAAAACCAAATAGAAGTAATATGGCAATCAAGGGCAAGAGAAGTATTTAATATATAAAAACAAAAACAATTATTTCTTTATCAGTTGCCCATGAAAAAATGAAGATGGTTTTAACTTGTGAAATGTCCAAAATATGCCTTAAAATACAGTCAATAAGGTGGCGAAAACATGACTTTACGATGTGCATGGTACGATGTCGGCACGTCCACACGCTTCTCTCGCTCCCGTGTTTTTTGTCTCGTGAGTCACAGTTTTTTGTACGTCTTCATCGCATCAAATGGTCTTTAAGCGCGCGCGCAGCGGATGAGTTGGGGGAACCCTGTCTGCTCCGGAAGCCTACACCATCACCGACCCCCACTATTGCATCTCATCCACAGCGGAGGTGCCACAAGTGGCGTCAGAGGAAGCAGAAGAGGGGTATGTGTGGAGGTATCCAGGCTAGGCTAACGGCTAACCCACACAAGCCAGCCATCCCCACCATCTTACTGGTTAACGTATGCTCTTTGGACAATGAACATGGACTACATCCGATTACTACACTCAACTCAGTGTAACGGTTAGTATGGAAGACAGGAGGCAAATGCAAGTTAACAGAGTTTATTGTAAGGAGATGAGATGGATGAAGGTTGGAGAGTGACGCAGGAACCTCGATGGCAGCACAGACTGGTGAGTAGGTGGGTTGAGTGCGCTGGTAGAGATGGCGCTGGTGGTAGATCCGTGAGAGGTGAAGGTAATCCGTGTGTGAATGGAACAATCCAGAGACAACCGAACAGGAGACAAGCAAGAACAGGAACACGAGAATCTGAACAGACATCAAACACGGAGGACCTCAAACAACGATCTGACAAACAAGAGATGAAAGACAGGGCGTTAAATAGGCTGTTGGAAAGAGTAGCACCTGCTGCTGATCAGACGATCAGCGGCAACACCCACATGAAACAATCAACATGACGTAACATGAATACAGCTGTAGACGTTGGATTCATGAACCGTGACACTCAGAGGACTGTAAGACACTGCTGTGTTTTTTTGTTAACGGAAACATGGCTTAGCAACAGCATTCCAGACCACGCTTTTCAGCTTGATCAGCTTACACGTTATTGGGCGGACAGAGCTCTCGTCGCGGGAGGAAAAACCTCAGGCAGCGGGCTTTGTGTTAACATTAATGATGCGTTGTGCCGCGATGCTGTTGTGATCTGCAAACACTACTCACCCCTGGTGGAGTTTGATTATTAAGTGCCGGACGTTCTATCTGAATATACTGCCATACTGCTTGTTTTTCTTTACATTCCTCCGAACAACATCAAAAGCAACAGAAATGATGCACTAAATGAACTGTTCTAGCACATCACTGAGCAGCTACTGAATGATGCTTTTCTCCCTGATGCTTTTCTACAATGCCCTTCCCCTCCCCTACCTTCGTGCCTCAGACCACATCATTGTCATGCTAATGCCTGCATACAGACCACTCATTAAAGTCATCAAACCAGTTCAAAAACAGATACAGGTGTGGCTGGAAGCATGGCCGTAGCCAGGCTTTGAAAATTAGTGAGGTCCAGGGTTTTTTTATAATAACCTCCTTATTATAGCATTGTGCTATAATAACCCCTATAAATACAACTAATTATATAACACTTGAAAAGAGACAGAAATGTAGATGTTTTTGGACGGATGTTAATTTTTAAATCATACCCTATTTATTTTAAGTTTGTTAATACTATATTTATGGGGTGGATAATTTTATCAGTTGTTTATTATTCATACAAACATACATATTGCCCACCAAATGTGTTATTTTCATATAGTCAAGATTACAAAAGACAATACATGACACTCAACTCCACTAGCGCAGAAGTTCAAACCTGGATCACATCAGAAAAACATTTATTTTCAATGAAAATTAAGTAAAAAATCAAATAGGGAGGGCTTGATAGTCCCAATAAGGTGGCATCCATTAAATTAGACTCAATAAGTTATTATTGCATACTGTTTTAATGTAGGCTACTAAAATATTGAGGTGCAGATAATTGCCACTATTTGCAGTAAGTAGTATAAATAGCAGAAAATCTTGCTATTTTAAATACTCTGAAGACTCGTTCACTTCGGAAGCATCTTGCAGCGATCATTTTCATACCACGGACTCTAAACATTCTGAATTATACTTGCAGACACTCATATGAGGAGTTTAGCAGAAAATTTGTCAATCAGAGAACAAATGTTATTTTCGAACATGAAACATTTACCGAGGTCTAGACCTTGGTGACCTCATAGCTGGATACGGCCATGGCTGTAAGGGTCGTCAGAGGCTTTTCAGGACTGTTTTGACACCACTGACTGGAATATGTTTAAGCAGGCTGCCACATACAATAATACCACATATCTCCAAGAGTACTCAGAGACTGTCACTGCCTACATAAACAAGTGTATTGATTATGTAACGGTCACAAAGACTATCACTGTCCGGGCCAATCAGAAGCCGTGGATGACAGGGGAGGTCTACAGACCCCTGAAGACACAGAATGCTGCCTTAAGAGCTGGAGATGAGGTGGGCCTGAGGACAGCCAGGGCCAACCTCTCCTGCTGCATCAGAGAGGCTAAGAGACAGTACTCCAGGAGGACAACCCATCAATTCAGTGACAGCAGAGACACTGAGCCTGTGGCAAGGGATACAGACCATTACGGACTACAAGCCCCCACCACGGACCTGTGACAGTAACATCTCTCAGTTGAACGAGGTGAACAACTACTTGGCTCGCTTTTAGAAACAAAACAGTACCACTGCACAGAAGTCTCCACCTCCTCCCGGCGACCAGGTGATGATGCTGACCCCAGAAAGCGTGAGGAGATCCTTCAGCAGCATCAATGCACGCAAAGCTCCGGGTCCTGACAACATTCCTGGGCGTGTACTGAGAGACTGTGCAGCAGAACTCACTGATGTCTTCACAGACATTTTCAACATCTCACTTAGTCAGGCTAAGTCTTTCTCTCAAATCTTATCTTTCAAAGCTACCACCATCATTCCAGTTCCGAAGAAGCCCTCTCCAGCCTGCTTCAATGACTGCTGTCCTGTTGCGCTTACTCCCTGTAACGATTCAACGACCAGTGAAACACAGGGAGACGAGAGATCCAATCGCAGGTATTTTTAATAGAGGTAATCCAAAATTGTAGTCAAACATGCCATGGGTCAAAACCAGACTTCAGTCCAAACAAACAAAATAACAAAACAAGGAAGGGAACAGGAAGGGAAGGAAACTGAATGGGAACTCAGAATATGAGAAAGAGGAATCTTGGGGAACAGGTTTTCATAAGGAGACTAATGATAATAGATTGCCTGCACCTGATGCAATTAACTGGAGTGCAATTACTGTGAAGACAGGACCAGACTAAAGGAATTATAGTGCCTATGGTGAAGTGCCTAAGGAGAGGTGAGCTCACTAGTGGACACTCAGGGAAACAGAGACTGACAGCGTGACATTACCCCCTCCTCCACGGAGCAGCTGCCAGATGCTCCACCCAAAACAGAGGGAAAACAAACAGACAAAGAACTAGGAGGGAGTTGGAGCAGCGGAGGACTAGGGGGAGGGACGGAGGGCCAGATAACATGGTACACAGAGACAGGAGGACCAGGTAGAATGGGGAAACAGAGACAACACAACGAGGTAAAATGAGGAAACAGAGACAAGACAACCAGGTAAAATGGGGAGACAGAGACAAGAGAAGTGCAACACAAAACAAGGAGTCCAGGAGGGTGGTGGACTGGCGGAGGATAAGGGGGAGGGACGGAGGGCCAGGTCCTAGAAGGAAACGTAACAACAGACACAGACTAGAAACTTAGGAGGGTGGTGGACCAGTGGAGGATCAGGGGGAGGGATGGAGGGCCAGGTCCAAAGGAGGAAACAGACAGAAAAAACTAAAGAAAACAAAAACACAAAAACATAAGTCCATGAAGGACATCACGTGATGCCCACCAGGGCGGAGCAGAAGACCACCACAGCCGTGTGGTCAGGGTGGAAGCCCCCCAGGACGGAGCATAAGACCACCACATCCATGCGGCCAGACCAACGGGAGGACAAAACTCTGGTAATCCCATGGTGTTTATACTGGATTCCAGAGGATCGGTGCTGACTTGACTCTGCTCATGAAGATTATTGGTGACATGCATATGTTCATGAAGATCCCCGGTGACTTGACTCAGTCCTTGAAGATCACCAGTGACTTGATTCTGTCCTTGAAGATCACCAGTGACTTGACTTGACTCTGGAAGGTCAACAGGAACTAACCCTGACTCTGGAAGGTCAACGGTGACTAACCCTAACTCTGGAAGGTCGACGGTGACTAACCCTGACTCTGGAGGGTCCATTAGCACCTGACTCAACTTTGGAGGGTCAACCGGAACCTGACTCAACTCTGGAGGGTCAACAGGAATATGACTCGACTCTGGATGGTCAACAGGAGCCTGACTTGACTCTGGACAGTCAACTGGAATTTGACTCGACTCTGGAAGGTCGACAGGAACTAGCCCTGACTCTGGAAGGTCGACGGTGACTAACCCTGACTCTGGAGGGTCCATGAACACCTGACTTGACTCTGGAGGGTCAACCGGAACCTGACTAAACTCTGGATCTATCACCGCATTTAACAGAAGGAAACCGGATCGGATAGCCAGCTTTCTTCCCGTCCATCTATCCTGCCACACATAGATGCATTCCCAACTGGAACAATAAAAAAGCTTTGTTTTATCATGTAAATTAACCAGCCATTACTTCAGTCTCAAGTGTTAATATTATCAGTTATATTATCAGTTATATTATCAGGTTGGCGGCCATCTTGTGCAGCGGCACTGGACTGGCAGCCATCTTGCACAGCGGCGCTGGCTCAGCCGATTTGCGCCTCCTCTCCCCTCTCTGTCCATAATGGGGAAACGCCGGCTCCCATCCGAACCCCGGGTCAACAGGAGGCCACAGTGGAGATCGCTGCCGGACCTCCTCTCGATTACTCACTCCTGAGCGACCTCCCCTGGTTACACGGAACACTACCAGGCGAGTACCCTCAAAGCCATTCCTCTCCCGCTTGATGGCTGGGGAGGAAATGGGAGCAGATATACGCTGGATCTCCTTCGATGGAGTCCTTCTGTAACGATTCGACGACCAGTGAAACACAAGGAGATGAGAGATCCAATCGCAGGTATTTTAAATAGAGATAATCCAAAATCGTAGTCAAACCTGCCATGGGTCAAAACCAGAATTATAGTGCCTATGGTGAAGTGCCTAAGGAGAAGTGAGCTCACTAGTGGACACTCAGGGAAACAGAGACTGACAGCGTGACACTCCCATCCTCATGAAGTGCTTTGAACGGCTAGTCATGCACCACATCAAGTCTGACCTCCCGCCCTCCCTGGACTCATTTCAGTTTTCATATCGGGCCAACCACTCGACCGATGATGCCATCACAAATGCCGTCCACTCAGCACTCACACATCTAGACAAAAAGGACTCATACGTCAGAATGCCTGTTCATAGTATTCAGTTCAGCATTTCAACACTATCATCCCTGAACAGCCCATTCACAAAGTGGTCCAGCTGGGGCTCAACACTTCGCTGTGCAACTGTCTGTTGGACTTTCTGACTGGAAGACCTCAGGTAGCGAGGTGAGCCGCATGGCCAGGTGGTGCAGTGACAACAAACCTCTCTCTGAACGTGGAGAAGACAAAGGAGATTGTTGTTGACTTCAAGGAGCAGCACACACTCAGCCATACGTCCTAACCATCAAACGGTTGTGACTGTGGAAGAGAGTGAGTAGGCACCCAAGTTTATGGGTGTGCACATCACAGAGGACCTCTCTGTGGCCCAACAACACCTGCAGCACTAGCCAAGGAAATCACAGGCAAGCGTCTCTATTTTCCTCCGGCAAACTGAGAAGATTCCAGAGCCCCTTGACCCCCCATCATGGTACACCTTCTACAGAGGCACCAACGAGAGCATTCTAACGAGCTGGCCATCACTGTGTGGTATGGCGCCTGCAATGCATCCTGCCGAAAGACCCTTCAACGCATAGTGAGAGCAGCAGAGAAGATCGTTGGTGCCTCTCTCCCCTCCCTCCAGGACATTTAACAGGATGAACGTAAACAGATGAGAAAGAAAACACACATGTACAGTATTTTTGCTTAAAGAGACAACAGCCTGTCATTAATGTTAATCAAAGAACAAAGAAAATCATTCAATGATCTTGATTGAATATATTTAATACTTTTATTGATTAATCTTTATTTTATTCATAAAAAGAAAACTATGCAGTGTTTTTTAAACTTTTTAATTACAGTTTCTGTACCTGAAATTTTGTTTAGTTGTATTTATTCATGATATTGCGAATTGATTTGTTTGTTCCTATGTTATTACTGGCTTTTTACCTGTCTTTAACACTTTAATATTTGAAATTTATATTAATCTAGTTGTTTTGGTATGGTATTTTTTTAAAGCACAGGTAAAATTCCTCTTGCAGTGTTTTGTAAGCTGCTGATTTTTGCTCATGTTATTCAGCTGCAACAGGATGCTTTGTAAAAAGACAGAATACATGTTTGACATCTAAATGTTGGACTTATTTTTTTTACATTGGGATTTTTATCCTTATTGGAATCGAAACTAGGACTCGATAAGAATCGGAATCGCTAAAATTCAAACAATACCCAACACTATTCATCAGGGTGTCATGAAGCTGAACTTGCTCTTGAAAATATCAAACATGTAGTAGTTTTTTTTAACCTTGTGATGCTGTTTAAAAACACATTTCTAGTCAACTGAACGTACTTTATTAAGTCAAGTGAAATAACATTAAAAGTTGAGATTACATAACAAAAGTTTTTGTAACTATAAAAACTCAATCAGCTAAACAAAAGATCTTAAGTTGGGAGACATGTGACCTTACTCAGTGAATTGAGTTAAGTGAACTAATTCGAAATGGGGATAAATTCAAAAAAGCTGTGCAGCAAATTACCTTGTAATTTTAAGTAAAGTCAACTTTACTTTTTTTACAGTGTGCTGTGACGTAAGTGCGATTCATCAACTGGGCTCTTGAGGCTGGCTGTCAGTCCATAGACTCCCCATGTTAAAATGCCCAACGTTTAGAGCTTGGTTAAAAAAAATGTATTTAGCAAATTTTGCCCTTCAGGGGGTGAATTTATACAGTCTATGGTTTTACCACAGCACACACCCAAACACATACTAATATTCAACACAATTTACAGGTGTTTTTCTGAAGCTTTAGTGTTTAGTGTCATGCAGCATCTGTTTAAGGTGAGAGCAGCATCTCTGACCTGCACCGCAGCCGGCAGCGTCCTGTGAAACTCCCGCCGCAAAACCGCTGGAACGGCATTCTGAAAGACAAACACAATGCCATATCAGTCTCAAAACCCTCATCTCATTGTAATGAGCGTACTATGTTGCTAATGTGTCATATTTCCACACAAATACCTTCCCTGAACGCAGGATAGATCTCAGATAAGCCATGTTTGACTGTGTCCTCTGTCTGGGGTCTGTTATGCATGCGGTTTCAACCAATCAGGGGCTAGTTGTGAAATCGGTATAGGATAGCGGCCAATCAGTGAAGCTGAAACATGACAGATCGGCAGTTGGGGTCAGACTGTTATTGTGCATCAAAGGGCAATTTTTTTATAGACCATTTCAAAATTAGATATACATAAAGGTTAGATGTCTTACAGCGGAGTCTAATGTCATCCCTGGCGGCCATCTTGTCACCCAGAGTCACTACCAGCTGTCATCGACACCTGAACAAGCCTGTCAGCTGTAGATATGTCCTCTGCAGCAGGAGAAGATCTTCCATCCCCATCTGTTATCAAGGACCAGAGCTACCACCTGCTGACTTTAAAAACACAATGGAGGTCTGGTGATTCCATCAGGAGGCACAGTGAGGATCATCAGGGCAGCAGAGAGGGTCATTCGTCAGGCATCAGCCAGTACCAGACGATCACAGCCCAGCAAACTGCGAGAAGACGTGTACATCGGAGCACATCTGTGAAACGCAGTATGGCATAGATAGCCACCACCATACGCTGTAAACATTAGTTGTGTCCCTGTTTTTTAAGCTAAGGCTGCACCACATTGCTAAAATGACTAACCTTACCTTACAGAGCAACACATGCGACAAAAGCTCAATAAAACTGTCCTTTTCAAAGGGCATAAGCCCAAGCTATGTTTTTTTGGGTCACTTTTTTTACACAGTAGTTCTCTCTACAGGGTGGGGATTTCAACAATGCAGCATTTCTTTATGAATATTTGTAATGGGGAATCTTGTAC
>NW_020525721.1:0-113424 GCF_003368295.1 Carassius auratus
TGTCTCTGTGTTTAGATTTAAATAATATAATGTATTTAAAGAAATAGTTTTGGTCTGAAAGAACACAATAAGTGACTTTAAAGACAGAATGGTACTATAATTAAGATAAATTATATTCTTTTGAATTTCTGTTTACAAAAGAATCCTGAAAAAAGAAATATTAAACACAAAGTGTAATTATCAACATTGATTATGAAATAAATGTTTTTTGAGCATCATGTGACACTGAAGACTTGTGATAATTCTGAATTGCATCACAGGAATAAATTACATTTAAAAATATTTTACAATGGTTATTTTAAGTTGTACTAATATTTCACAGTATTACTGTTTCCCGTATTTTTGATTGAATAAATGCAGCCCTGATGAGTATAAGATGCGTATTCCAAAAACATAAAAAAATCTTATGCCACCAAACTTTTGAAATGATACCCACTCTATATATTTAGTCGCAAATTAAACAGTCGGTAAAGAATTAATCGGACTACTGAAAACTTTGTCTGAATGACTTCATTCATAATATAAGATTGTTTACCAGCCACTTGAGTCGCTCAACAGGAATTGCACAGAAAGGCATGAGTGTCAGGGCAGACCCCTTTTTAGACAGTCCGGATGAAGCATGGTTGAAGTTTTTTATTATTGACCCTACTGGCTATTGATGCTATTGTATGAGCCTGATCGATGTTAATGCAGTGAATTCCCTCTGGCCAGCGATTGAATTGGTCTTTCTGCTGTAGAACACGGGGAACATGCATATGCAAGCTTTCCATGGACATTTGAATTGAAAGGAGAAAATTATGATTGAAGTTAAAAAGAAATAAAATTTAATGATTTCACAGCTTTAACACTGATGTAAGTTACATTTTCATTGCTTTTTTTTTAAATCTTTTTTTTAAGCTCCAAAATACCAAACTCTGGGAATATAATTAATTATTGCTAAATAAATCAGTTCGATCTCTACAGCTGACCTGAATGTTCTTGTTCATACAAAAATGCCCAAATTTCCTTAGAGACCCAAAGAAAGAAATTTTATAAGCTTTCAGGTTTTTTTAATCCATGATGAGTTGTTTATACCTCGGCAAAATGTGGATAGAACAAGAAATGCCTCACTTTTGATTCATAGTGTCGCACTGATTCATGTCCTACTCTGTTTATGCATAATTATACATTACATGCCACATGATCTGGCTTGAATGAAAGTAAACAGGGTGTGTAGCTGGTGCTGATGATGATTGGTGAAGTAAAGACCTGTAAGAAGGCTTCAGTAATTGTGCTGCAGTGCTCCTCAAACCCATTTAACCCATAGGACATTTAACTGCTTGCTGCAGTTGCTAGGCAACAGGAGATGGGTAGCCTCACAGTACATGTCTACTTCTGAAGCGCTCTCTCTCCTTCTCGCTATTTCTCTCAGTCACTCTTGCGGATACACTGTCCCAAATATCACTGCTTCTTGAGATTATATTCAGCTAAATAGAATTGTTTTTGGGTCAGAGCACAAAAAAGTAGCGTATAAAAGTACACTTAACTTCCCTTTGTTGGTTTCAAGCTGTTGTAGCATCAATTACATAAAAAAGGAAGCATTTGCATCAAAACTGTGACCAAACTCGTGTCTCCCATGATGCCACGATCAGTCGTTAGAGTAATATTTAGTCAGGAATATTATTTTAATTTACCTTTTTTTTTTATTATGTAGACATAAATTATTTTAGGGATGAAATGCAGTATTAAAGATACTGTAATGCTGTTGTGAGCAGTCTGTGATTTGATTTTCTTTTTCCTGTGAGATGGGTGCCAGCTGTACTTGAACCACCAACTGTTGTTTTATTCAGGAATTTGCAAAAACTGTCTTAATATTGGGATGCATCAAATATCAGCACCTTTCAGTTATCTGCAGACATTTCTGAATATTTGCAATCTACCAATACTGGATATTTATTGGAAAATATAGAGTAGTGACTATTTATTTTAGATGTAATGTGTGTTTGTGTGTGTGTGTGTGTGTGTGTGTGTGTGTGTGTTTATGTGTGTTAAAATCAGACATGGTCAATTCAGAGAGGTACAAAAACACATAGCATATCTGTCAAACACAAATCGAGCTAACCTCAGGGATAACTAGTCTTGTCTGAAAAAGGCTTTTAACACGTCTACGGTGGATCAATGGATCAGTTGCAAGTGAAATCACTGCTCCGTTGTAACTGGAATCTCCACACGACCCATGGCTTTTAATAGAGATCTTTAATGTAAATCAGTAGTCATGAAGTGTGCTTTACTTGTTCTCTGTCACCGCTGACTGTAGACTGAGTGCACACGCTGTACTGAAAGCAGCTGGGTCATACTGATGTCACTGGAGCAGTTAAAGGGCTGAGCCGTGATCTGTGGGTTGTTTGGATGTTACACTGCATGTGTGATTAGATTCCATGGAGAGTACATCCATGGTTTCCTTCTTAATCATTCCTCGTCTCTTTTTCTTTCTATTAGCTCTTTTCCCCCTTACTTTTATTGTTAAATTATATTTATTAAAGGATAATATCCACTGTTGGGAACGTTACTTTAAAAAAGTAATTAGTTATAGTTACTCACTACTTGTTCCAAAAAGTAACTGAGTTAGTAACTGAATTACTCTATAATAAAAGTAACTCGTTACCAGGGAAAGTAACTATTTGCGTTACTGGAGCAGTTTTCACAAGTCAGTTTAAATGAGTAGAACAGACAGGTGTTCGTACATAACTTTCGATATTTATTGCACGTCAACAAACAGCAAGATTTTTATTCTGCAGTTCAAGTATTATCTTTGTAAGAAAAATGTTTTTGGTCACTAGCTTGTAGATGCGTGTGTCACATATTACATGGACACATTACATGCATGTTTTTGCATTTGACCACAATGAATTTGAATTAGTGCTTATATCTCCACCTTGAAAATGTCAACTTTTCATCGGATTGCTCCTGACTTGCCATCTCTGCTGCTGCTGCGAATCTCGCGTGCATGCGTGTGTGTGTTTGTTTGTGTGTGTGTGTTTGATGCCACTGGCGTAAAAACACTGGCTCTGATTGGCTACCATGAAACACATGACTCTGCCTTAGCCAATCACAACCGCTTATCTCGTTATTAACCCACCTCCACACTCGCTGTGTGAGCCAGGGGTGCGTCGGATTACATAGTTTATTAAATCAATGCAAAGTAATGCACCGCATTTAACGTCCAGTTATGTTAACGGCATTATAACGACAGGAAAAGTAATTAGTTAGATTACCCCGTAACTGAAAAAATAACGTCGTTACCTAATGCCGTTCTTTTAAACGCCGTTATTCCAAACACTGGTAATATCATGCATGTAACTGCTTTTAGAACATTTTATAAATACGTTTTTCTGATTGTGACATGCAATTTCTGATTGTTTTTAAAAAAAAATCAGTGTAGGTTTTTTGTTGTTGTTGTTGTTCAATTTGTGGTGCCCTTTTCAACTTTGCTGTATTTCTGGTTTTATAATCCATATCCTCTTTTTATTTGTGTATTATACTAATTCTTTCTCACTTCTGCATTATCATCCGTCTGTGTGTCATGTCTGTTTGCTTCTGTCTGTTTTGCTGTCTCTCTGTTTGTCTCTCTGTGTGTGTGTGTGGTGTGTGTTTGCGTGGGTGGCGGGGGGAAGGGTTGTGTGGGGGACAGGTATAGCGGGGGTCGTGGTCCAGAGGGGGCGGTGAGCTCTACGGAGAGACTCTTCAGCGGATTCACAAGCAGTCAGTGGAGAGCCTTCTTCAAACAGATGGGATGGGTAGAGAGGAGACACGGGCCTGTCACAGGGCAAACACACACACACACACACACACACTCCCTCAGAAAAAATGAAAAAATGCTTTACGCTACAATATTGAAGAGATCGAAACTATCCATGACTTGTTGAAATGCTTATTTTTCTTGTTATCCATCAGTACATTTTTGTCTTTGGCGTATTGAAGTCGCAAACAGTGTTGGAAATATGATACATTATTGCAGTTCACCTCTAATTGCACTGTTTTGTATGTGTTTCATGTACAAGATGTTCTCTAGGAGAGGAATGATATGCTTTTGTCAAGTTTGTCACTTCATGTGATGGAAAAGGGAGATGTTTCGTATCTGTTTTTTTTTTTTAATTAAATTAAATAAATAAAAAGACTGTGCTTCCCTCATTTAAAAAAATGGTTTCAAGAATTGTCTCATTATTTGGCTTAGGAAAAACTGGGTCTAGTATCTGAAACCCAACATAAACTGGCAAGGGTAATTCATTCTTGTTTTTCGCTTAAGCTACAGTAAAGCACATTACGTACGTAACCTTATTAAACTTGCAGATTCTATCAACCTCAGATATCATTCGGATTCATTTCTCATGTTTGTAAATGGCATCATCCAGTGCAGGGCAGAGTGCTAGTGCACACCATATTTACAGCACTCGAAGTGTGTTTAGCTGCAGGCCGCAGCACAGAGGAGGATGAGGCCGGTGTGTGTGTGTGTGTGTGGTGAGAGAGGAGAAGTTGAGGACAGCTGTGGATTGACGGCTGACTCACTGACCTCATCCCTGCATCTCTGTAAGTCATCTCAGCGTAGCACTCAGCGGGCTGTGGTATTTTTATTTAGAGCGTAGGCTGGCCCTACTCACTTGCATAACTCCCATTACCACAGGCAGAAAAGGTGAAAATCAAATCTCTTTTTTCTTCGTGAACAATCACTCGTATCTCCTGTTGAAAAAGAGTGAGTGCTTGCTGCCTGTCTACCAGCGCTTGCGCTCCCCTACTGCTTCTCTCTCTCTCTCTCTCTCTCTCTCCTCTCTCTCTCTCTCTCTCGCCTTCATTGTTGTTCTTTTATTTGACTTTGTAATGATCCTGAGTTTGAGTGAGAATCACTCGTTTTAGTGGATGGAAGGTCAGATGAATCTTTTCTCCCCCTCTTATTCAGTGTGAGATCACACACATTGATGAAGGGATGCAGTGTTCAGACCTCAATTAACTTTCAAAAGACAAACTGCTTTGTTATTCAAATCAAGACCCAGTAAATGTGATAAACGTCCAGATTAAATTGGTTGGTATAATACAATCAGTGTTAGGGAGTGTCTACTGTAAATAAGATTAGCCCCGTTTATCTTTCTATCAGAGGAATACTAACGTAGATGTTTTGAAAAAATAATTCATCTATGTCTAGGGATGCACTCAGCTCAAGGTGCAATTCGATTCATGGTACTGATTGCACAATATGATTTTCTAAACATTTTTAACAAAAAAAAAATTGTCCTTTTATTTCTCAGACAGATTGTTGCAATATCAATTCTGAAATTGAAATATGTCAAACAACAAAAATAGATAGAAAATGTAAAACAAACACACATAACAGACATAATTTAATATAGACAAAGACTTTTTCCATTTAAAATAAGAGGCAATCTCTGCATTTGGATCACACATGCAGGATGAGCAGTTTTTAATCTAAATTAGATTGAAATTTTAAGCAAAAAACAAAATGGCCTGAATTTAGTTTGATGAATCTACACTGCATAAATCATATCTGCACAAAACACAAACAGCAGACAGACTGAATGAGAACGCAGATTCACTCTCTGACAGCAGGTGGCGCTTATGGAACAGCAACGATACAGCGTTTCCTTGGTTACCGCTGTAAACAAATCAGTGCTGAGCATATAAATACTACTGTAACATGCATTATACAGAAGAAAATAACCTTTTCTAAAGACAGCTCCTCTCAGGTGTATGTTCATAACATAAACTCCCATCCCTTTATCATGATTCATTTAACATCTCAACTTTGAATTTGAATCGTCACATATTTGTATCATTTTCAGCTGGCTTTGGGTGTATGGTCACATATCTATCTATGTCCATATATCCAAACAATGCACGTTTATGGACCCCAAAAGATGATGCTTCAAAAGCCATGCAAAACAAACACAATGATAATCCATATGACTCCACTTGATAAATCAATGTCTTCTAAAATGCTAAGATTAATTTATGGCTTGTCATGTTTGATTTGCATGTTTTCTGAAGCATCAAGCTTGAGGGTCCCATTCATTTGCATTATATGTGCTCAAAATTATTTTTTTTATCTTTGTGTTCTGCATAAGAAAGAATGTCACACACACATCTGGGACACCATGTGTGTGAGTTAGTGATGAGAGAATTTCAATTTTTGGATTTAGTATCCCTTTCAGCTGTTTGGAAACTGTGTAGGTTTTCTAGTAACAAGCTGCTTCCTAACAAGTAGTGTGACAAAATACTACTTTGCAGTTTCTATGTCACATTGCATTACACGCACAGACACAGCTCTACAGTCGAGCAAAACAAGGCAACACTTTCCTAGAATGTTCTTTTCTGTCATTACACAGCTTTGTAAAGTCAGTTTCTGTTTTGTGAATCGGTTCATTCAAGACATCTCTTATGCTCACTCAAAAATGCCAATGTAAATGTGTCTTCCTTCTTGTGATTTAATACTTGCTGGACCTTCTGGAGGAATTCATGTAGGAAAAGCGTAACATTTGATGTGAGATATGGAATGATTTGAACAGAAAGAGGAATCAAACCAAAACTGAAGGTAAAACTCTCTCAACCTGTTTCAATCCTTCATGCTAGCTATAATTGACTTCCCTGCAGGGAAAGCTGTCTGTGCCATGTGCTCAGTATAATAAAAAAACATAGCCTCTAGGGGTATATTTCAATAACCTGCTTTAAAAACATAACCTAGAGCCAGAGTCAGCAGCCATGATATTCTAGCCCCAGCTCTTTAGATGAAAACCTGTTCTCGTCAGCTGAGAGACGCAGGTGCTTGCAGTGTCTCTGGCGTGTATATCCTGTTCTAACAGGAAGCCCTGGGCTCCACTTCCCTCTCAGCCAGCTCAAACCGCTCTGCCAAGGCTGTGACAGACATCAGCTGCCAGAGAGTCATTAGCAGTGAAAGCCGTTCTCTCTCATTATCTAGATTTCAGGAAGAGGGAACGCCGAGGCTGGTGGGAGCGCCGCCTTGGCTGAAGACTGGATGAGGTGTGTGTGGATCCGTCTTTCTCAGTAATGTCTCAGAAATGAGAAAGATTAGAAAGACAGCGAGAGGGAGAATAGGAACGAATGCCAGGTTTAATTGGCATGCGACTGATTGGCGTTGCGGGCACCACTGCCAGGCCAGTGTAAAGCCGGAAACCCGAGCGCCAGCCTGTGTGTAGATTGAAGTGAGGGGGTGAGAAAGAAAGAGAAGGAAAAAGAAATAGTTTCTGCTCCTTTTTATTGAGTGGCCTAATGTATGGTGGGTGGAAGCCTCATTGATTGAGTTCTCAGCAGCTGTATTATATAAAGGCCATATGGGAGTGGAGGGATATCAGAAAAAACTCTAGACTTCTCTTTCAGTCTTTTTTCTTTTCTCATGGCCTGGTCGTATATTGTGTGGCGTGCATGGGGTTTTTCATGTCTAGAACTGCAAGGAATAAAAGAAAAAAACCAGGGCAGTGATGGCCATGGTTGTTGTGTTGGGATGTGTTTGTGTGTGAATATGCAGAGCTGCACTGCTGCACGCTTCAAGCACAGGAGCCCTGAGCCCTCAAGAGCTTCATGACACGAATAATGGAAACATAGAGATGTCATGTTGCAGAGGCACAGTAAACATTCAAAAACATGCAAGACGTTTAATATATATATATTAGGGGTGTAACGGTTCACAAAATTCACGGTTCGGTTCGATACGATACACTGATGTCACGGTTCGGTTCGGTTCGGTTCGATACGTTTCAGATACAGCAAAATGTAAAAACATCTCAACTTTTCAGAATGCCGCAAGCGCACCGCGGGTCATGTGACAAGAACCAACCAATCAGCTTCATCCTTTCCCGTAACAACGTTGAGAGCTCAGCCAAGATGAAGGAACAGCTGATCATAGTTGTATATGGATTGCAATTTTGAAATAAATTCAGTAGCAGAGCTACTGCAAGCGATTTTTAGAGCTGCAAATCCATTTATCCTTCGCTGAAATTTCCGCGTCTCATGGAGAGAGCACGTCATTGTTGCTTAGCAAAGACAGACGCCTCATGAGCGCTTCTGCCCGAGCGCTTTGGAAAGGAGGAGAAAGACGTGCTTAGCGTTTTCCACGCGTTTTTAGGAGCGATATGTGAACGGCCCCTAAGGCGCTCGCTCACTCAGCACGCGCTGAAGGCTCGTTGCAAAATGTCTAATGCATTTAACAGACCAGAAATATAAGATCCTAAAATAACCAACAGGTCTGGTGTTTGGGTTGGATTCCCTGTAAGCTATAGTGTCTAAATACTGCAGGGATAGTTTGCTGCATGCATGTTTCTCCTTTTTTTCGTCTTTTCCCAGATAGTACTGACGCATATATCCCAGATATTCCCGCTGGTTTTTTTTTTTTTTTTTTTTTTTTTGTAATCCCGCTGGTGTACCCTGTCATGTTGCAGATGCGACATACCGTTGTTTATTTATCCACCACTCTCTTGCCATCACCATTATAGCTTAAAGGGAATCCAAAGTGCACCCAAACACCAGACCTGTTGGTTATTGGAGGATCTTCTCATTTCTAGTCTGTTAAACGCATTGGCTATTTTGCAACGAGCCTTCAGCGCATACTGAGTGAGCGAGCGCCTGCTGAGTAGCCTAACATAAACATATAAGATGGTGTTTTTTTCTTCTTCGGGAGTGTCAGGGGCGTTGCCTGTTACGTTGTTTGGGTTATTGGGCTACCTTGTTGAACGCATATCATTATATTTCTTTCTCTCTCTTTTTTTTTTTTTTCAAATATAATTAATTACTCCAACGAACCGTTCGGTATACATAATGCGTACCGCGTACCGAACCGAAAGCGTTGTACCGAACGGTTCAATACGAATACGCGTATCGTTACACCCCTAATATATATCCATTTTCCTTTTATTTATTTGATTTTATTAAATAACAATAAAATATACAATACGTTTATGTAAAAAATGACTATACATTGACTATATCAATTAACCAAAATATGTATTTTAATTCTACATATGTAATGTATATAAATGTGTACTGCGTACCTTTATTATTGTTATGTTCTCTCTCTGTCTCTATTTTATATACTTACAGTACATCCACACATTTGTATTTTTTGGGATGCACAATATATCAGTACCAAGTCAGTCAATATAAAGGTTATCTGTCAATTTTTGTTAATTGGTCATTTTGACTGATATTGGTTAATTAACTGAAAACACTGATTTCTCAGTTTTTACACATTACCTTTACCATCGAATTCACTTGTTGCGTCTATAATGGCAGATTTTTCTTTTTTGTGTTTT
The DNA here is from genome assembly GCF_003368295.1 of Carassius auratus. Lineage (NCBI taxonomy): Eukaryota > Metazoa > Chordata > Actinopteri > Cypriniformes > Cyprinidae > Carassius > Carassius auratus. The sequence goes on from NW_020525721.1 coordinate 9,312, forward strand.
CTTATTTGAGTTATTTAGACAACATAGTAGTGACTTGTAATATTACTCACTTTTCATTTATTACTATAAAAATAATTATGGTCTCTGACAGAGTTTCAATATCAGTGCATGCCTATAATTATAAAACAAATCTTGAATTCACTAATATAAATTCAGATTTTATATACATATAATACAAATAGAAAAGAGAGCAATACAGACAGCAAAATACAACAAAAAAGTGTCTAAAAATTGGTCACTGACACATTTTAGAGGGCCAAACAGTAATCTTTGTGTAAGTGTAAGATGCATCTGTTGTTGATTGTGTGGAGGACAGCAGGAGTGTGTGTGTGAGTGTGTGCTGCTGTGATGTTCAGATGTGTTAATCTCAGTGAAGCCTCACTCTTAACAGTCCCATCAGCACTGAGCGCAGGATCAGCCCAGCTAATCCAGTTAATGTCACCGCTAACATCCATCCTCTGTGTGTTTCAGTATGTGTGTTCTTGACTTTGCCTCAAGTTTGTGAAATCTGAGAGTTTGGTAAAAACTTTGTGTGCAGGGTAACGTTTTACAATAATGTCCCATTTGTAAGCATTAGTTTCTGCATTATCTAACAGTCACTTACGATGAGCAGCACAGCAATTACAGTATTGATTAATATTTGTTTATGTTAAAGAAATGGTTTACATGGTTACATTTTTACCAGAACATGTCCTGGTCATGTTTCACCCTAAAAGAAAACAAGCAAAAGAAAATGTAGTAATTTGTTGTTCAAATGGCACGTAAATGTCTAATATGCTGTAATCAGATGTTGTAATTGTTTCAGGTTGGAGCTACTCTCTACCACGGAAAAAAAGTCAATGTGGAAGTGTTTATTTAGTAAGATAAATATGTAAGTGTATCCTTGGCATGAGGACCTTTTGTAGTGATATGTATTGTCATATCACACTACTAATATGAGGAAGAACTTGTACTTTAGATTGAGAGACAGGCTTGTTTTGGATCTGTGTTTAATGATCTAAGAACTAAGCTGTTATTGTCAATATTCCTGCTCGTTGTTACGTCGTGTGGTTGTTGTATGTTTTAGCTTAGTAATTCGTATTGTGAGTGTGACCTGTGTGGATATGTACAAAGGATTGTCTGGTGTTATGTGCACAGCATGAACATTTAATTATGAGTAAGAATTCCCAGCAAGTCTTATGTATCCTATATTGATAATTTATGAGCGTCTCCTCAGTAAGGGGAATCAATTTTCCAGACAGTTAAACCCAGTTGTTTAGTCATGGTTGAAAAAGCTGCATACAAATATTAGGTTAGCAAATTAACATAATTAGGATCAGAATAACATTTTGTTATTGCCCTAAGCTTTTCGTAGTTTACTTATTTATTTATTTATTTATTTTTACTACGTTTCCTTAGTCATACTTTTATGACTGTTTAACATTTTAATTGTCATGAAGATGCAGTCAATGCCGTTAAAACTAATTTCCCTTTCAATATTTTCTTTTTATGTATTTCATTTAAATATAAACAAAATAAGATTTTTATCTAAACATAAAAATCAACTTACACAAAACTCGCCTTAAACTAGTCTAATATTAAATTCACCTTTTTTCTCTGATAATGGATTGAGTCTGAGCAAAATATGGTTTTGTAGGTTGAATCGTAAGTTGCTTAGAGATATTTAACCCCCCAAAATTTTTATTCCGTCATCATTTACTCACCCTCAAGTGGTTTCAAACATGTATGACTTTTTTTGTGAAACATTAAAGAAGACATTTTGACAAACGTCTCAGTGTTTTGCCCATACAATGAAATCCAAAGGTCACCAAAACTGTTGGGTAACCAACATTTTTCTAAATATCTACTTGTATAATTTTCCTTTATGGAACATACAAGTTTGCAATGCATTAGGTTTATTAAGCATTACATGCAGGCGTTCTACTGATCTGAAAAGCCTTCAAAATCCCTCAGGTGGAGATGGATTGTGGATTGAATGTCTGATAATGGCAACATCAGTTCTGACATTTTTAATTTTCTTTAAACAGTGATCGTTTTATGATGTCATGGCATGTTTTTTTGAATGCTCTGCTCAACAATGCATATTTACATTCAAAAAGGGTTGTTTTGCATCATTTTAGGAGTACACTAGCAGGATTCATGTAATAGACTTGGATGAAAAGTCACATCAGGTATTTAACAGCAGAGATGGGACCAAGTCACACATGTGCAAGTCTCAAGTAAGTCTCAAGTCTTAACCTTCAAGTCTCAAGTAAGTCCCAAGTATTTTTTTCTTGGGCAAGTCAAGTCAAGTCAAGTCACAAGCTATGTCAAGTCAAGTCCAAGTCAAGTCACCTCAATATTGTTATTTTACCTGCAGAATCTGATCTTAATAAAGTTAAAAGACAAGATATAAGTAACTGTCAGTAAATTAAAATAATTTGGATTTGCATTGTAAATACTCATGTTCAGTAAAATAAATCATGGAATCAAACAAAATTGTAACTTCCTAAAATTATTTATTTTTCACTTCTGCCAACAGTGTTTGAAATGTTTTACATTTTCAACATTGAGTCCATAAAACTAAACATCCAACAGACTCCTCTCTGAACACCTCTCTTTCTCTCTCTCTCTCAAACACAGTTTACATACAACATTAAACTGTTACATTTCTCCTCTCTCTCTCTCTCTCTCTCTCTCACACACACACACACACTCTCTCTCTCAGAGTATAGAATATAAATATGACGTATTTTCAGTTGTTTCATACTTTTTTTTAATGTACAGTACAGACCAAAGGTTTGGACACACCTTCTCATTCAAAGAGTTTTCTTTATTTTCATGACTATGAAAATTGTAGATTCACACTGAAGGCATCAAAACTATGAATTAACACATGTGGAATTATATATGTAATTATATACATAACAAAAAAGTGTGAAACAACCGAATATTCGATATTCGTAATATTCTTGGTTCTTCAAAGTAGCCACTTTTTGCTTTGATTACTGCTTTGCACACTCTTGGCATTCTCTTGATGAGCTTCAAGAGGTAGTCACCTGAAATGGTCTTCCAACAGTCTTGAAGGAGTTCCCCGAGAGATGCTTAGCACTTGTTGGCCCTTTTGCCTTCTGTCTGCGGTGCAGCTCACCCCTAAACCATCTCGACTGGGTTCAGGTCCGGTGACTGTGGAGGCCAGGTCATCTGGCACAGCACCCCATCACTCTCCTTCTTGGTCAAATAGCCCTTGATGCCTTCAGTGTGACTCTACAATAGTCAATAGTCATGAAAATAAAGAAAACTCTTTGAATGAGAAGGTGTGTCCAAACTTTTGGTCTGTACTGTACATAACAAAAAAGTATGAAACAACTGAAAATACGTCATATTTATATTCTGTACTGTATATATATATATATATATATATATATATACAAACTACATACAAATGTAGCTGCCGCGATTACCCAATCATGACAAGTGCATATTACATATATATATATATATATATATATATATATATATATATATTTATATATATATATATATATATATATATATATATATATATATATATATATATATATATATATATATATATATATATATATGTAATATGCACTTGTCATGATTGGGTAATCGCGGCAGCTACATTTGTTTTTCTGAGTAATTGTTTTGCGCTATGAGAAAGACAAGGTAACAAAATATTCGGGGCTTATGCCCCCTTAGCCCAGCCCTAGCGCCGCCCCTGGAATACGTTTTTTTTACGGCCTGCTAGCGGATCATTAGGGGCTGTTCACATCACGTCTTCTGTGCGCGCAAGTTCGTTATTTCCAATGTAGGCGCGCGGTATGCGCGCTCATTATGGAAGCAACGCGCTCAACATCTAAACTTTTCAGAATGCCGCAAGCGCACCGCAGGTCATGTGACAATAACTAACCAATCAGCTTCATCCTTTCTCGTATCAACGTTGAAAGCTCAGCTAAGAAATCCATTTATCCTTTGCTGAAATTTCCGCGTTTTCATTGAGAGAGAGCGTGTCATGGATGCTTAGCAATGACAGACGCCCCAGGAGAACTTCTGCACGAGCGCTTTGGAAAGAAGTAGAAAGCGGCGCGACTAGCGTTTTCCACGCGTTTTTAGGCGCGAACTATTGAAGACAAAAGCGATGACCCTCGGTACCTCTCAGGCTGACATGTTGATGTGATGTGATATCTGATTTAAGTGGGCGTGGTGTGTGTAAGGTAGAGAGGGCATGACTGATGATAGTGTCCTGATCCAGTCACGACGCTATTCTCAGCCTGCGCTCCAGCTGAGTAATCAACTTTATTTTAAAAAAATAATTTATATATTTTATATTCAAACTGAAAACATGATGTAATTAACACTCAAGTCATTCAAGTCATCGTGTCTCAAGTCAAGTCAAGTCCCGAGTCTTTAACTTCCAAGTCCGAGTCAAGTCTCAAGTCCTAAAAATAGCGACTCGAGTCGACTCGAGTCCAAGTCACCAAGTCACAAGTCCCCATGTCTGTTTAACAGTTCCAACATGTTTCATATATTCATCAACCTCCAAACAGTACACAGACTGTTTTTTTCCTCCTTTGTGCACTATTAATTCCCGGCTTTATGCTGTTTTGACCGAGCAAGGCTTCCTGTGTAAACCGCTGAACTCGGTTTAATTCACCTCCTTTAGGATTGTGTGGGGGAAAACAAGCTGCTTTTAAGTGTTCATCCTTCCCTTCCTTCAACTTGATTCAATTTAGCAGCACTAACACCTTGTTGTGTTCATGAAGCCTTAATGAGGTTGCACCATGAGGAATATCTTTTGCATGCTGTTCCATTTCTAGTAAACAAGCACACAAACTCCCTTCCCTTCCTCCTAATCTGCATCTCCCTGACAGCTGGGCTGAATTCAATATCGAGATGAACGTTCCCAGTCATCTCCGGGATCGCTCGCAATATCTCCTGCACCCGTGAATTCAAATCGTGAAAGGTTTCTTTCGCGGCTTCTCTGGCCAGACGCGGCTTGCTATAACTGGAGGCTCTTTTTAAAGGTTTGCAGTTGTCCAGAAGGCAGATATGCTTGGATGTGGAGTGCATGTGTGTTTGTGTGGGCGTGCTGGTGTATGTGTGTGCGCTTGAGTTGCGAGTGTGGGTGTGCGACTGACTGATTAGCAGGAGAGGACTGATGTCTCCGAGTGACTCTGGGTGGCATCTGCCGGGACGAAGTTTGGTGTCTTAACAGGGTGTTCAGCACGGTTGCGTTTGCTAGGCGCTGAGCCGCTAGTGTGGCATGGATATTTAATGGGCTGTTTAATTATGAAGGGCCAGATCAGTCTCGCTGTGAAGGGACGTGGGTTGCTACATGAGCCTTTCTCTCGTTCTGACCTTTTAAGAGTGTTGGAGGACGAAAGAGTCAGGGAAACTCCTACTGGGCCTGATCCTTCTCCATCAGGCTGGCCATTATGTAAGCGTGCGTTCAATAGGCCCTGTGAGAGACGGCAGTCTGCGCTTCACCCCTGCACTGTAAAAAATTATTTAGCAGTTTAGTTGTTTCAATGAATTTTTTTATGTTGACACAACTTGCAGTTACTGAATTTGTTCATTCAACTAAAAATTTTAAGTTTTCAGTGTCTCAACTAGTTTGAAAGTTGACTGAACTAGGTTATTTGTCCTCATAACTAAAAAAAATTTGTTGACTCAATTCAATAGCAATATCACGTTCACAACATCACTTATCGCGAGATCTCGTCATTCTCGTGAAGGCTGTTGAAGAGAGAAGAAGGCCGTCAGACATTCTAGTCAGTTTCTCCTCAAAGTTTGGACATTTTACTAGAATACAACTTTGGTAAGTAAAATATTCGTATTCATTGGCTTAATGTGTAAAATTACATTTGTTGTCTCAGAAGAGTAAGTATGGTTTAAAGAGTCTTACATTCTGTATATAAGTTACTGTATGTAAATGTTCGTTTCGCGGCACTCTGAAGCCTCAAAATACAGACGGTTCCACAGTATTTTCCTTATAAATATTAAAACAGATATTCCCCCATGCGGGACAGCGGAGCTGAACTTATGTGGAGAACAATAAAAATACAGTCTGTATGTATTATTTGAGCCCAGAGCTGCGTTAGAGACCGTTCAAACACAGCGCGCGAGAGCTCATCGGATCACTGTATGGATTAAGAACGGCGGGAATTTAAAAAAAGGAACTGCTCTTAACCTGACAGCGTAAGACATCCGTCAGAATATTCAACGATGAAAAATTAGGAGATAAAAAGAAGATTACTACTCGAACTGTGTCTTTTCTGTATGTTATAAGGGCAACGAATGAGCAGCACAGATGAGCACCTCCCTCAGAGTTCTTCCGGAGCGCGTAACTTAAGCCTAGTGCTGATGATTATTTTACAGTCTACAGTTCAGATGAAGTTCTGAAGGTAGCGTTACAAACTCTTCTTTCAGTTTTCTGAAGTAACGTTAGTCATTCAAGTGCCTCACTAGAACCTAGTACCCAGTGTAATGCTGCGTGAATATCTGTTTTTATACAGTCTATTTTGAATATACGGTCATAAGTAAATTGCATACGTTCAAATCTACATATTTTAGAATAAAATTAATAATAGCATATATCTTGTATAAATAGAGATACAATAACGATCGACACAAATGTGTTAAATTTCCTTTTATTGTGTTATAATTATGTGTTGTGTCATTTAAAAGCATCGTCTGGATGGTATAGTTTGTCTTAATGCATTTAATACAAACTTGTCAATACATTTGACTTTCTCTGTAAAGATTTATTTATATGTATGTTTATTATTTTACAGTGTTTTAACATGTTTTTGTATTTTTCATGTTTATGATATTTTGGGATGACTGAAGATTCAGCGCAGAATTCAATAATCCTGTGAATGGACCACAGCGAGTCCTTTTGCAGTTATTCATCAAAATGCTATGCAGACATAATGGAAATGGCATTTACATTGTAGAGCTTGGACAAAGTTGTAAGTAAATTTATTTATTTATAAATGCACATCTATTGGAGTCTATATGCTTTACGATTGTAAGGCCCTGTTTAATGCATCCCTTTGTTTTTATTAAAGCACACAGGCTCTGCGCAGGAATTCATCAAGGACATGACTGCTGGGATCACGCTTGTGGATGACCGATCTGAGCACCATCAGTCTGCAGTGATGTGATCCAGGTAAAAGAAGAAGAAGAAATCTGGGTGATCTGGGGTTGTAACACGTTGTGGGGTTGTGTACTGTGTTAGACGATCTGGGACTGGGTCTAACAGAAATAAACTAATTCAGGTTTAAAACAACTTGAGGTTTAGTAAATGACAATTTTCTTTCTTTTTCTTTTTTGAGTGAACCCTTTACGAAAATGTAGATATTTGCATTGGAAAACAGCTTCAAATTTTAGAGAACATAATTTGACATTATTTTCCCTTCAGTTTTATTCCGTGAATTTTCTATAATTGGTATTTAAAATGTCTTTATAAAGTGTTGAATTTATTTTCATAAAACCACCAGAAACCCTGTTTTTGGACATAGCCATTCTTTATTATTTTGCTGAATACTGTTTTGAATCCTGAAAAATGTTCAGTACTAGCATATTGGCCATTAGCAACTTTGCTTAAAGGATTATTTCACCAAGAAATTAAAATTAGGCCACGTTTTACTCATTCTCAAGGCACCCTATGTGTATATGATTTTCTTCTTTCAGATGTATGTTGAATTAAAAATTTTCCTGGCCCTTCCAGGTTATTTAATGGCAGTCGACAGGTGTGTTTTTTTCTCAGCAGTCCAAAAATAGTCAAATAAAATGCACCCATCCATCAATAAAACGTGTCTCACATGGCTCTGGGGAGTGAATAAAGGCTTCCTGTCGCAAATCGATGCGCTTTTTGTAAGAAAAATATCCATATTTAAAAAGTTGTAAACACTTTTTTTTCTCTTCCACTGACTATCATACGTGCAAGCCTAATTTTGTGATTCTACTTTGTGATTGGCGTATTGTTGTCTCTCCTCCACTCTTCCGTGTTCGTCACTTATCATCGGTGCATGCATGACCATGTCCTATTTTCATCCACCCGGAATGGCTCTCACGAAAGTTAGAGAAAAGGGTTTAAATATGCTTTGAATATCATTTTAAATATGTATATTTTTTTTACAAAAACACATGGATTCGCTACAGGAGGCCCTTATTCACCTCTCAGAGCCATGTGAGGTACTTTTTATTATGAATTGATGCACATTATTTGACTACTTTTGGACTGTTGAGAAAAACACCCACCAATTGCCATAAATATTTTTTTATATAATCCGACTGGATTTGTCTGAAAGAAGAAAGTCATACACACTTACGATGCCATGAGGGTGAGTAAAACATAGATGGGTTAACCAACCCTTTAAGGGTCATGCTTTACTCTGAACATGCAGTCCAACAGACTATTATTTAAAAGGAATACTATATTTTCTGATCATTGTATAAATGGTGTGACAGATTAGACACTTAGAATTGGATTAAGAAAAAAAAAACTGAATATGTTGTATTGGTTTGTCACATTTTATGTCATTCAGAAATCATGTAGAATACCAGTGAAGAAAATAATTTCCCCCCATTTTTAGTATAGTTGGTTCTGGGGGTGTATTTTACACTTATCTTCCCATGGGATTTTAAACTCTTTGTGTTCAGCAGAACAAAGAAATTTGTACAGGCTTTTAACAGTTTAATACAGGAAGTTATTTTGAATGTTTCTAAACGAAACCGTTGAGGAGCACCATTAACAGTTGACTTTCATTTTTGGTTAAATTTTTCAAAATATCTTCCACTTGAAGTTGAATTACAATTTGCATTTATTGGTAGCTGTGCTTTTAATAAAACACACAACTTTAATAGTGTATGTACATATGTGTGTTCATTTGTTATAAATGTATTAAGTAATGTAATATTTTTTTCTTATCCCAGCCATCCAGTGACATTAAGGATGTTGAGAAAGAAATTGAAGAGGGCATTCTGATTGTAACTGAGGAGCAGCAATGTGATGTGCTTCCCAAGGAATAACCAACATTGGTCTCATTTGGACATCCTGTCATCACTGACATCTCCCATGTCCCCAAGGCATATGGACTCCTAATGGGTCTGTATGCAGTGAACATCCTCTACCTCCAGCGCATTAAATACACCATTGAGGCTCTGCAAAAACTTGTGAAGACCAGCTGCTCCCACCATGTGCTCGCTACAGCGACAGTAACTGTAGGTGTGGAGGAGTGAATGTCCAGCGCCCTCTCCACCCTCAACACCACAAATAAGGTGTCCTTGAGCAAGGCACAACTTCTCCCCGGGTGCTGCAGCATAAATGGCTGCCCACTGCTCTGGGTGTGTGTTCACGGTGTGTGTTCACTGCTGTGTGTGTGCACTTTGGATGGGTTAAATGAAGAGCACAAATGTATGTCATGTCACTTTCACTTTTCAGTGTTCATGATGTGTCCATCAGCACTCTTTTTAGAATGTACATTATAGTTTATCATGTCATGACTTGGAATATGCATGTTCTCATGTAAACAAATGTTGTTTCCCCTCTCATTTTCTTAAACAGTATGTACACATTTTCAGTATGTAGCATTATGATGGGGGACGAGTTTGGAAACTTTCAAGATCCTTCTGATGTTAACACCTCTGTCTGGTCATGTTGTGCTATGAAATTTAGAATCTGACTGTTTAGATTTTTGTGCTTCCATGTGCATTCATTCCATTTATATCTTATTATACAGAAGTACAGTACATTCATTCTTTGTAACTAATTGTGATGTTATATACATATATCTTGGTTTCTCATTTTGACCATGACTTGCATTATGGTGGGGGGAGTGCATGTGAACTTGTGCAGGGTTAATATGCAGAGTTCAACCTTCTGATTTTCATATTGAGTTATGAAATTAAAAACAATCCCTGTGGTTTTGATCTGATGAATTGAATTGCAACTATTTGTTTCTCAATCCCATGCCAATGTTATTTATTATACATCACACTTTCAAGTGTCGGTTCAGATCTTTAGACATGTGTTTGTATTTTGCATTTTTTGTTTTGTTTATCAATTATCAGTTGATGTGTTGACAGCAAATTGCTTGTTCAATTTAAATGTGAATGAAAGTGTTGTCTCTATCATTAAATAAATTACATAAAAAAAAGTGTTTTGTCATCTTTATTTAAACATTTAAGGCAGTGGAGTAACATTTGTTTATGATTATTGATCGAAGTAAAAAAAAAAAAAATCCCTGTTGACACAACATGATTTAGTTGACTGGACTAGAAAATAATAGTCAAGTCAACTTAAAGAAATTTGTTACCTGGACTAACTCCACTCTAATTTGAAGTTGTTTCAACAAGAAATTTTTTGTCAAGATAACAAAAAATTTTTAGGCAGCGGGGTAACAAAATATTTTTAGTTGACTCAACAAATTCTTTTTTACAGTGTGGGTTGATCTTTACCCTGTCACCAAGAGCAGAAGAGGAACTTCCCGTATCTGAACGCTTATACCTCGTGGTAGATGAGAGATATATTTATATAAATATTACAATTTTAGGAACTGTTGCTGTTTATAAACAGTTTTTGTGTGTGTGTGATGTTTTAAAATTTGTATGAATGACAGTTGATCTCAAACTTTGGCCCAGTGCTGTGTAAATTTACAAAACCACAGAATACAACCGTTTTATTTCAGTGTTATTCTTTTATTTATTTAAACTTCCGATCTAGATACCATTTTAATTCTGTCATTATCTATATCTAATTAAAATTCTGTCACTTTTTTACTCATTATTTACTGACCCCTTATTTTCGTTCCAACCCATAAGACCCTTGTTCATCTTTGGAACAGAAATTAAAATATTTTTGATGAAATCTGTGGGACGTACTGTATTAACCTTTCTACTTTTCTGGGCCTTGAACATGTCAGTTGTGTTTCTGTCTAGGATCAGAAAGCTTTTGTTTCCATTAAATTCCGTTTGTGTTCTGAAGATGAACAAAGGTCTTATGGTTTGAACGACAAGAGGGTGAGTGATTAATGAAAATTTTCACTTTTGGGTGGACACTTTCTTCCATACTGCAATTATAATATATAGTTAGAAAAATGGTATAAATGTTTTACATAGCCCATGTCTTATACCATGTACTATATTCCTTATTAAAGGTGTATTCAGTAGTTTTTAGCTAGGGTTAGCATTGCTGTACTTTATGTACTGATACCACAATGATGTTAGACACTGAACTTCAGTGTCACCAGGGTTTTGCTGGACTTTTTTTTTTTTTTTCTAAAACAACAGAATTTTCTGTGGCTTTTCTGAGAAATTGTGGTGATATTGCAGCATTTTTTATGTTGCAGTGCAAACCCACGAATAATCATGATATACTATGTTCTAATATTTTATGACCGCAAGAGCACAACTGCCTGTCAATATTTCTGTGCATAATTAATGAACTTGTGGTTCTGGTTCGCCATGCACAAGGCAATCGTAATTCTGCCTGAACTTTTCTTTCCTTTCAAAACACTTTCGCTTACTTTAAAGTGGAATTAATTGCAGTGCAGCAGCAGTCATGTATATTGATTGATTAGATTCAGTGTGCTGCACTAGTCACAGGTGGCTGGTCCCAGGATAGATCATAAACCCCGCCCCGGTTTGGACTCTGAATTTCAGATTTTTATTAATAAATATGCTTTTTAGATAATAAATATGAAGGATTACATCTTGATGCCTCCGTCCTGTACATGAGCAATGACAAGGAGTATGTTCTCTCACTTTTTGGACACATTTTGGAAATCAGTGCTTGAAACAGGCAGTGGAGGACGTTTAGATGTTCCAGGCTTAGAAAGTCTTTTTTATCATAGCTAAGGTGAAGCAAATAATAATGCAAATGAACAAAGAAGCAAAGATGACACTAGTATATTCAATCTTTGAAACACAGCAAAACCAACGTAACTCGTGCACCAAAATAAATAAATAAATAAAACAACCTTGGCATCCATATTCAGGCCTGATTTAAGTGTGAAAATGTTTCCCATTGTTTAATTTTCACTCTTTACATCACCAAATAATACTATTCTGCTCTACTAGTGTGTCTACAGAAGCAGCAGCCAGTGAGAATGAGGATTTTCTTTAGTGAAACACTGTGGGTGACTCACACAATACATAATTAAAACAGTTTTTATAGAAAACTATTATTAGTATTCATGTGAGTTTACACCATTCAGATGATTCTTTATCTATTTATTTCCTAATGTGTAAAACTTTCTAAACTGAACTGAAGATCCTTCCTTTGAGTGTTTATGACAGATATAGCAATGTGTGATTTGTGAAGAAATCATGCATTTGAAGAAAACTTATATAGTGTATAATATTGTGTGTGTGTGTGCGTGCGTGTGTGTGTGTGTGTGTGTGTGTGTGTCTGTGTGTGTGTGCGTGTGTGTGTGTTCTTAAAGGGTTAGTTCAGCCAAAAATAAAATTAAGCTATAAATTACTCACCCTGAATCATCCTAGGTCTATATGACTTTCTTCTTTCAGAAGAATTCAGTTGGAGTTGTTTAAAAAATTGTAAAAGCCTGCAACTTAGTGAGTGTTGCACTCCATCGGTTCATGAGGAGTTTAATACAAAGCTCACCCATTAAAAAAAGGGTCTTGCATGGCTCCAGGGGTTGAACAAAGGCCTTCTGTAGTGGATCAATGCATTTTTGTAAGAAAAATATCCATATTCAAAATGTAATAATCACTTTAATCTAGCTTGCGCTCACAGTTGTAAGTGAAGCAGTTCCGGGGGAATGATGTATGAGGTCAGCTTTGCGCATGCACCGCTCAGAAGTGACGCATGCAAAAACACAGCGGAGAAATCAAAACAAAACAAAGGTCACTAATTAGAAGTACAAAACGAGGATTTGTAAAGAAGAATGTCATAGGATTTCGATGTAATCCAAGAGTTTTCCTTTTCTTAAGTAAGGAAACTTTGCTTCCGTTGCTCCTGTTAACAAACTTTGGTTTTCACGAGACTCTCTGGCGAATTAGCAATGATGGAGTGCTACGTTGCATCGAACAGCTTGAAAGATCAAAGACAATTTTTAAAATAACTCCAAATGAATTAGTCTGAAATAAGAAAGACATATACACCTAGGATGACTTCAAGGTGAGTAACGCCGGGTTCACAACGCAAGCGGCAGCAGAGCAGAAGCAGCGCGTATTTTTTTCGTGCCTATGTTAACAGATGAGAGTGTTCACACCGCACGCTGAGGCTGCGCGGCACAGCGTTGCAGGAGCAGAGCAGAAGCAGCAGTGTCGCGATCGTTTTGGCGATTAATTCTATTTTTGCTGCGCTGCTGACAGTTAAAGTAAAAGTACACCTTTGATGGACAAAATAAATATGATTTCACACAAGAAGTGCTCTAAATGCACAAAATTAGCACATCTAGGGTGTTTTAACAAGAACTGGAGTATGTTAAAAAAGAAAATGAATATAAAAAAAATATGTATAGAAGATAAAGTGACTATGGTCATGGCCAAAACACATATAGCCTACTGACACGAAAAATAATTTTCCCTCAAATTTGCATTACTGATATCTACTGTGTTTTTAGAAAATGTCATTAAAAATTTTTGATATTTAAATTCACATTTTTTTCAATTTTTTTATTATTATTATTTTTAAAACATCTGTCAAAGTACTTACAGTTCTATCCAAAAATAAACTTTTTGGCCGAAATACAAAAACAACTTTAAATAATTTATACTGCTAGTTTAGCCTTAGAGATTTATTTATTATTAGTAGTAGTAGTAGTAGTCGTATCCTTATAACTAGGCCTATATATTGGTCTATACTGTATATATATTTTATGTTAAAGTATGTCAAAATACTTACAGTTCTAGGTTCACCACAACCTCAAAACCCTGTCACTTTCCTCTAATATCTTGGAATGTTCAGCAGAAAACATGTGTTGGCTACATAAAACAAATGTGTGAAATTGTAGAATTATTGTTCTTTTCAAGAAATAACTTAATTGATTCAATTGGAACCATATATTTACAATTTCTAAATTACCCATAGCAAGCACACAAATAACAAAAGCAGGTGATACATACATATATAATAAACAAGTCTCCTTAATAACAAATATAGCGCGATGGCCTTCCTTCTATTAACAACACGTACTGCACGGAAAACAAAGACAGCAAAACAAAGATGCAACAAAAGTTACAATTAAATTATTAATTCAAAAAATCTTATTGCTAAGTCTTTTTATTTAAATGTATTTGAAATGGAAATAAAGCAATGCGAACTTACCCATTTATAGAGTACTCTGTCCAAAATCCGCCATTCAGTTGCGCGCTGCCTCCGCTGCCGATGTGAAAGCAAAATAGCGCGCTGCTTCCGCTCTGCTGCAGCTTGCGGTGTGAACCCGGCCTAATTTATTGCTTAATTTTCATTTTTGGCTGAACTTACCCTTTAAGCTTTGAAAGTTCTCGTTCATTGTAACTGCATAGCTAAGACTGACCAAGAAAAGCTATTTTGTGGCAAGAAAGAAAGTAAAAGAGTAATAGATCACATTTTTATTAATATAGTTTGTGTATAATGCATAGCCACTGCAGGATGTAGAAATGTCAGTGGTGTTGACCGTTCTCAAGTGCTGATCATAGTCTGCACATCACAGGTTTATTCTGAGCTCTAAAAAGAGAGGCAAAAAGGGAGTTGTTTGCCAAAAGGCGAGATGAAAATCTATCATGTGTTTTTGTCAGCTTTTGGCTCAGATACACAGGATTCAGAGCTCTGTTTTGATGTGATTCCATGCACTTTCTATAAAGAGGAGGTTTAAAGATCAAATTCAGAAGTCTATTTACTATTAAAGTGTTTGGGGCTGAAGATGTTCTCAGAATGGCAGCTCTGGATCTTTCTATGATAAACGGCAGTTGTTCATAGAAATTGTTAATATTCTCTTCAAACACGTATTTACCACATTTATTTATTTTTCTCAGTTTTGTTCTCTTTGTTTTTAAAAGAAAAATAAATCTGAGATGTGATTTCTTCTTGTTTCATATATTTTGTTTTCTTTCTCTTTTAATTCAATAAGAAATTTGGACTAGAAAAAAGGTTTTTAATGGACAGTAAAATTGCATAGTAACACATTATTGTTTTTGGAGTGATCTGGTCCTTCCACAGATCTGCAGACGAGTAATCAAAGGACTGACTGTTCTGTTGCCCAGTTCCCAATCCAAAAAGATGTTGGAGCTCAAAAGAACTGGACTAGTGTTGTTACTAGGTGCTGCTTGAATGTTTAGCTCAGGTTGTATGTGGCCTATTTTTATTAGATTTTTAAAATAAACTGGTTTAGGATCACTAAGATGAAAAGAGCAAACTTCACTGAATCATATGCTTCAGTTCACTTCCAAATCTGTTTTTCTTTCTCTCTCACTTTTCTCACTGGAGTATTTGGAGTGTGTGGGTGACAGTGGCTGTTCAGCCTGTCTGAGGTTTGGCTGTTGTGTTTTGGCCGGAGCTGCTAGACTAAAAGTGCAGATTCTGAAAGAGATAACAGTGAACGTGAAAGACTTCTTATGTCATTTCCCATGAGAAAATGCCTTTAACCTGCTCCAGTCTCATGGGATCAGAAATATCCACACTATAGATCAAATACAGACGGTGGCCTTCAGTGAATAGGAGCGTTAACCTGCAGCAGGAAGAGCAATGCCCCTATGATGACCTGGATGTGTCACGCTGCAGAGGTGCCAGGGGCGTTAGGGATGTGCATAGAGGGGTATTGTATGTATAGTCCAGCACAGCACAGCATTTGCATAGTAGGCTAGTATCAACTCCTATAGCTCTGATGAGGGTGGGCTGCTGTCACAGGCTGTTGTATACTGGCTGCTTACAGTGTAGTATACAGTACTGTATATTGCCTGCTAATATTGAGTAACACTCCATATACTGTAGGCAGTGATAAGCATTCACACAGCACAGTATTGGTACTACATTGTTGTCATATACATTAAATATTATATTGTATTTTAAAAAAGACTAACTAAATGAAATGTTTATGAACTATATTAAATGTTTAATTCAGTGATTTTTTTTAAAATCATATATATCATTTGTGTGACACACACACACACACAAAAATGGGGACATCCCATAGGCGTAATGGTTTTTATACTGTACAAACTGTATATTCTATCACCCTACACCAACCCTACACCTAAACCTAACCCTCACAACAAAGTAAAGGTGTTGTTTAAAGCAGTTGTTTCATTTTTTATTTATTTTTTATGTGTGCTCATGGACCATTTTGAAATCTTTAATGAATGAAAATGAGAGATATTTCCAAAAATGTAATATATGAGCTGGACAAAGGTGCAACACTCACTCTTCAAAGTTCAAGCTTTATTAATAAAACAACATGATGACAACAAGATCTTGCACCTCCTCTTCTGTTGATAGAGGACCTCTTTTTACATTTGTTACAAAACTGTAGTATAACCAGTGAATTATTGTAGTTTATGGAGAAGGAATGAAGGGAACTCCAAAATTGAAAGAAATGATTTAATACAATGGTTTTGTTGGCAAATTTAATGTGTGAATTAATTGCCATGTATTTTACTTCAGATAAAAATTGCTGCAGTCAGTGCGCTGCGATAAAAATAGAAAATGTGGTGATGTGTGGTACATGTGCGCTACACAGAGCACCATTTAAATGCCCATAACACACACATATCTTTTGTTTCAACTGTGGAGCGCTCACAAATTGGGAATCAATTTAAAAGCCAAGAATTATGTAATAATAACAGAAATAAACAGGCACTCATGGTGTTCAAGTACCACTTTTTGTTTAACGGTTGTAGTCAGGCTTCATGCAGTGTTGTATTGCGATGCAGTGTATGTGTGTGTGTGTGGGGGGGGTGGGGGGGTCAGGTTGGGTCATAGGGCATGACATGAAATCAAACAGGATCTTTGTCACAGCAGATTAATGTCTGTCAGTGCCATGAGCTCTGATTCTCACCGTTTATCTCATCTGTCTGTCTCTCCCTCCTTCCTTCTTTCAGTCTGCTGCTTTGTGGTGCACAAGCGTTGCCATGAATTCGTCACCTTCTCCTGCCCCGGAGCAGATAAGGGTCCTGCATCAGACGTGAGTACAAATATCTCTTCCATTTCCTTCCTTCCTCCACTCTTCTGCTTTCTGTCTCCCCTTCTCTTTGTCTCTCCTCTTCAATCTGTGTCTGTCTCTCTCTCAGTCCCATGTGAGAGAACAGAGAAAAAAGGTGGGCAGAAGTTGTCGTCCTCTGGCAAATCTAATCAGATGTACTGTCACAGAGGAAGTGTGTGCGACAGCTGCGCTGACGATAACCCTCTCCGTTTCAGATTTCCTCCTGGAGTCTTCTTCTCCTTTCATTTTGTCTCGGGCCTCTGAGTTATACAACCATTTAAATCAACAAATTACCCGGTCTATAGTGACAGCTACAGGAAGCTCGTCCACACGGGGGACCAGAACGCTTTTCTGTTATTGTGGATGAGAGTGAACGTAGAATGCCAGTTCAATCACATCATTACAATCACTACACACAGGAACAGGGAGAATGAATGGTGCTGTGCAGTTACGGGAAATGGCTTTGCTCTTTGAATCCATGCAATTATGAAAAATACATTTCTGCTTCACTCCAAGCCACTTTTGATTCTAAACTAGCATTTTCCACCAGGAGTTACAGAAAAAAAAAATCTGAATTGTGAACAAAAATCTCACGGTGGAATTATTTGACTGCAATCATCCAGAAATCAATTTTACATTTATTGTCACCACAGGCATAAAAAAAAAAAAAAACCTTCACTGAAAGAGACCAATATGATGATTAACAAGAATATGAAATTTGATTCAGAGTTTTTAAAAAATTCTCATCGCTTTTAATGCAGAACTTCTTGAGCAGTTAAAACTTAATTTTATAAGTATATACGTGGAAGCTTAAATACAATCCATACTTATTACATCATGATGGCCCTGTTCTCCTCCATTTATGCATACATCATTATGCATCTTTTCTCCTGTGGCCTCATGGGATAGTAATATACTTAAGCTAAAATATATGGTAAAAAACAGTCATATTTATAAAATCTTTTTACAACCTAACAAACAATACAATCTATTTGAATATGTGGTCCCACTTTGTATTAGATGGCCTTAACAACTGTGTACTTACATTTAGATTAATCATTTGATACAATGCACTTATTAATCGCTTCTCCACTGTTGGGCCAGTGCGAGTCAGTGCTTTACCAATAGCTTCAAACCTGTAGCACTGCTATGTTTCCATCGTCGGGCCAGAAGCTCCACTGCCCTTCACTAAAAACCACCCTTTACACAACTCTCTGGAACAACATCACACAACCCCATCATTTCACCAACAAAGAAAAAGTTATCAGAAAACGAATGAGAAATAAATCACTGGAACTAGCAAGGTCACAAAACGAACACGATAAAAGCTGCCGTTTGTTTGCATGTTTTGTTGTTTCCTTAAAGATTTAAATCCAACAGCTTTGATGTTTTACCAGTTTTATATAAATTAGTGATACATTGATCATAATGAAATAATGGACACACACATTCAGTCACGTCTTTTTCTGTTTATTTGTAGTCATAGTATACATCGAATTTAGAAAAAATTATAATTTCTATTATTTTCACTCTGACCTGAGTAGCAGAGGGAGCTCCGAACAAAAGCTATGATTATGATGTATTTTATGACATAAGTGGAGCAAAATATGAACAACAATGTGTTTTTCTTCAGATATGTATGTCATAAATGGATATAAAATCATCTTATAATGCTTACAAGAATAGGCTACATCCTAAAATATAATAGGAAGTACAATTAGCGTCAAGCTACACTTGAAAATGTATGTAATTATTAATGTATTTGCTTACCCACTTTACACCATTATCGAGTGCTTGTAATAACTTCCAACTGATTTGATGAATAAGCAGACACATGCACTCTTTGTATGTTTAATTACACTACACTGCTAATATTTGTCATAAACATCCTTTATAGCTATAAAAATACCATGAGCTGCATACAAAACACATACAGAAAACATATCGTCATAATCATGTCTATTTGCTTTCATATTTCATGTGTAGAAAAAGAGTGAACGCGCTCATAACACTTTAGCGCTCATGGAAGAAAACAGACAGTGCTCTACAGATCACATAATTCAGTGGACAATTAATAGAAATGTTATTCTGTATATGTGAGAATAAAACTCAGCATCCACTCTTTTCTCTTATCCGGGATACTCTTCTGTGTTTGTTTGCACTGGTTTTTGAAACGGCGCCACCCCTCTTTCCTTCATGTGCGGTCACATGATCCTAGCTCAAATCTTATCAGAATGGCCCGTGTTTCCGCTTTGCAAAACTGAAAAGATCAGTCGGGCTGGTTTGAATAAAGCACTGCTCAAGCCCGAGGTGTCCACCTTGGCACAAGGGTTTTGGCAGGCCAAAATTCCCTGGCCCTTGGCCTCTAGGAATCCCCAACGAGGCACAATCAAGCCCCAGAAGTGGCAGTGGAAACGCCCTGGCCCTGGCATACACTAGCATGCTCGCTTTTGGCCTGGCAGTGGAAATGCGGCTATTGTGTACATACATGTTTTTACATTGTACTTATATATTTAAAAAAAATACCCACATTTAATTATATCTTTAATTAATGTCCCATTTAATGGGTCAGCAGTGTAATTGATTATAATTACACTTTTTGACACATTCCTCACACCTTAACACACCCTTAAACCTACCCATACTACAAAACCTTTCCCTAATCTTACCCTTATCCCCCCTCAATAGCAGCAGAAGTGTTTTTAATACAATATGATCACAATAAGTACTTGTTTTCTGACGTAAATGCATAGTAGTTAACTAATATAAAGTTTTTATAAAAATGTCAAAACCTATACGGTCACTTTCAATCTATTTAATGCTCCTTTATTGAGTTAATTCCTAACAATATGTTGCCCTTGAGTGTTACTGTATTGGTTTCATAAAATCCTCTTAGGTTTGGCTTCATATTTTTTCTTTGGACCCTAGAACCCCCTCGCTGCACCAAGTGGACCTTAGACCCTAGTTTGAGAACCCCTGATAATATTGTCAGTAAACAAATAGGTAGAAAGTTGATAGTGTTAATTATATGCTATTTTCAACATAATCTAACTGTCATACACATTACTTGTTTCCTCAATCATTGGCAAACAAGACCATTTACCCCAGTAAAACAATATACTGGGGTATACTTTATTTTCACTTCATTTATGAGCTGGACCGCTCTGCCTTCAGATAAGATGCTGTATTCACGAGTGCCCTGTGAACTCTTTAACAGTGATAGTCCCAGCTGTGTGTGTCTGACAGCCCTCTCAGTGGCCTTCCCTCAGTCAGACGTACCTTCAGCTCTCAGAGGAGCGCCCTAGAAGTCCCATGTCAGCTCCCCTGCTTAGAATACCGTAATATTTACACAGTGCGCCAGGTGATATGACACGGCTGGCAGACGCTCCCAAAGGGATTTAGAGTGATCTAAAATCGTGAATGTTGGTGGGATGACGTTAGCACATTTCCACGCCTCAGTCCACATTAGTGATCTGGCACTGTCCCACCACTTCTCTAAGAAGCCTCGCCATTCATCCCATTCATGCAGATGAAACGCGCCCTTTCATCCTCCTCCAGAGCCACGGTGATGAGGTTCACACTTGATTCTGTTTTCACGTTTGTTCTCCACCGGTCTAGAAGTGCCGCCAAAACCGCGTGCGCTCTGGACGTCGGCGTGCCAGTAAACTAGGCGCGATTTTCTATTTGATGAAGCCTTGGCCTTGTGACATTGTCATCAGTTTTTTCTTGTGTAGATCTGCTAGCTAGTCTCAGAAGAGCCACTAAAGGGGATTGTAGGTATAAATATAGTCAATGTCAAAGACAGCCAAGCAAGGCGGACTCAAAGATGTTTTCAAAGGGGCTCGTTTTAGGCTTCAATTATAGAAGTGGGCTAATTAGACATTCACCAAGGGATTTCTGTACCGGTAGTCTCATTAAACTCTCATTCACGTTATAAGAACTCTGTATCGCACTGAAACTCAACTCTGATTGCAGTTGTGCAATAAAAACCAGACCAAAACAGACTTTAGGTGGGTTCATAGACGTGTGAGAATACGCTTGCTGCTTCTTGCAAGTCTTATTCCATAGTACGTGTTTTGTATTAAAGGGAGTCTGTCAAATGTGACAAGACTGTTGGCTTTGATCAGTAAGGGTATTAGAAAGCACAAATGTCTTCCACACCTCCGATCAAGGGTGTTTAACGCCCACTGGTTTCTTAGGAAACCTAAAATATCTAGTATCTGCCTCTTTATTTAATTTTTTTTTTTATCTCAGCCCTCACTCTCACGTTGATTCATTTAACTTTTTTAAGAAATCATTAAAATCGATGATATATCAGCATTGCTGTGGTCAGTTTCTGTTTGCGCATAAGGCTTTGTCAGATAGTGAGAAAGAGTTTCCCAATTTATCCGCTCAGTCCTGGTGATCGTCACCTCTTAATAATGATACAGACAGAGACACACAGCTTCACTGGAATAATTGGCTACAATAAACACTGCTGTTGTTTGCCACAAGAGCAATGCTTGTTAACTGTATTGCTACCTGTCTGGCATGACAGGTAAAAATAGTAAAAATACTAATTCTGAAGCATTTATAAACCTTTTGAATTACAGGGACACAAAAGTGTCCTCATAAATCACATTCACGTTGTAATACCCATGTCATCATACCCATATCATCATACAAAATTGTATCCTCATAAACCACATAAACGTGCATACACACTCACAAACACCATGCCTCACCATACCTATATGTGTATGTATGTATGTGTGTGTATATTAAAACATTCAACTTATATGGATAAATTACTACCTGTACTGTAACTTGTTAGGAAATATTGTGAGCCGATTAAACGTTTTTGAGAAACACAAAAAGACCCCCTTAGGCTCGCTTTTTATCTTCTGCCATTCACAAAGCTTAACCCTTTCTAGAAATTTCCACGCCATCTCCCACTCCCAACTGTCATTATTGAAATCCCGCTGGGATAGTCATGGATGTGCCCACATGCTCTGCCAGAAGTGGGTGATATCTATAAATACCTCTCTCACGCTGGTTGCATGCTCCCATGGGGCACTGATTTAATAAGGCCAGGCAGGCATTTGCATAAACACGTTTCCTGCGCCAGTAACACTTTTCTCTGATTGGACAGTTTACCTTTCATGCTTGTAGGCATGAAGGCATAAAGAGCTAAGAAGTGTATTCATATTTAAGCTGTTTGTTATGGATGTGCTGTTCTCTCTGTGAATAAGCTATTGTGTAGTTATTTAAAGAGCAGTTTCAAGGAGAAACCAATCGTCACTCTGTTGCAGAGCAGTGCGGCTGTTTGCTTGTCACAAAGCATTAAAAAGGAAACATGGCTGGACTAATCAGAACTGAAGATGTCTCTCTCTCTCTCTCTCTCTCTCTCTCTCTGTGTGTGTGTGTGTGTGTGTGTGTGTGTGAAAAAATCCCTTTGACCCTCAGACCATATTATACCAATGAATCTTTTGCTTTACAGCCACTTTCAGTACAAGAAACACATTTACCATGGGGAAAAGTATGTGAACCCTTTGGGTATACTTGGTCAGTATATGCCATAAATTAAAAATGTTACATTTTTGTGACAGTTTCAAGGAGAATTGAAATAAAATTATATATTTTATTGTACAATTTATGTTTTCATATCAATTTAATTATTATAATTATTTTTTAATTAAAACATTTGGTAACTGTAGTATAGGAACTAGATCTGACTTTTAACTAGTTGCTTATTAGGATACCTTTTATTAACATACTGCCCATTTATTAGTAATTATAAAGCATCCCTAATCCTACACAATACCCAAACTTAACCCTAACTACCTAATTATTAAGCAGAACAATTTTTATGCAAATGTCGTTGTTAATAGTTTGTTAATAGCCAGATTTGGATACATTTCATGTAATATTTAATGATTATTTATTATTATTATAATTATTATTTTGCATTATTCTTATATATTACTGTTGCATGGTCAACTAAAGCCTTTAACTGTTGGCCATGACCGTTTTCTTGTAGCAAACCACAGAAACTGTGTTTTGCATAACTCTATCACAGTGGTACTGACACTGTGATGAATGCTACCCACAAGCAGCCTCTCGGACATGATCATAATCTACAGCTGCTACTAAAGAAAAACATGCCTCATAAATAGTGCATAGTTTGAGAAAAGGGGAAATGGAAGCGTGAAACTGTGTGTTTTTGCGTCTTTACACAGAAATGCTCAGCTTCTCAAGTGTATTATTATTTCTTCCTCCAGCCAGACGCGACAACCGCCGCAAACTCTTGCTGTGACAGGTACCAGCCTGTTGCTGGGCGATGGGCTTTGGCCATCACCATGGGAACTCTCTGAAGGCCACCGGGTGGGAGGGCTCTATAGCGATGCATTTCTATTGCGTCTCCTCTCTCTCTCCCCTGCCTTTCCATTTGAACTCCTTTGTACAGAACTGCCTGCACCTTCTTATTCAGTACTGATTATTGGATGACTCAGTGCGCTGCGTGCTGTGTGATAGAAGCATGGAAGTGGGAGGATTGTGCATGCGCTCTATCTGAAAAGAATCTTTGTTGCTTTGTCATAGAAAAAAACAGCAGCGTTTTCCTCTATGACAGAGATAATGGCATTTGTACGCAGTTTACGGTAACGTAGGTGAGATAATTATCATGTATTAAGGTCTGTTCGCATCAGTGTTGCTCAGTGCATTAGACGCTATGGAGCGAAGGCTTTAAGGACTGTGATGCACCATTCAAAGTTCAAACTGTTTAACTTGGACCTTTTCAAGTGCAGCAAAAATTATTTTTTCGCATTATATATAAGGTTCAGTTGATTTTGTCTCTTTTTTTCAGATTACTAGAAAAATGAATAAAACGTAATGGGTTAGTTCACGCAAAATTGAAAATTCTGTCATTAATTACTCACCTTCATGTCGTTACAAACCTGTAAGACCCTTTTTCATCTTCAGAACACAAATTATGATATTTTTGATAAAATCCAAGAGCTTTCTGACCCTCCATAGACAGCAACACAACTGACATGTTTAAGGTTCATAAAGGTTGTAAGGACATTGTTCAAATAGTCCATGAAACTTCAGTGGTACAACCTTAATTTATGAAGCTGCGAGAATACTTTACATTACAAAAATAATGACTTCATTCAACAATTTCTTCATTAGAGTACTATGTCACAATGCATGCTCCTGTATCAGCAGCATCACACACATGTGTGTTTTAAATGGCAGCTAAGTATGGCACAGTAGAGAAGCATTGTCGAATAAAGTGTTATTATTGTTTTTGTTTGTTTTTTAACTCAAATGCATAATTTGTTGACATTGGTAGTTCCCTTGCTGTCTATGGAGGGTCAGAAAGTTCTTGGATTTCATCAGAAATATCTTAATTTGTATTCAGCAGATTTGGAACACATGAGGGTAAGTAATTAAGGACAGAATTCAGATTTTTGGGGTAACCGATCCTTTTAAGGGAAAACACGGAAATATTAAGGAATTTTAAATATGAGATTTTTACCCTTTTGAAAACTACCCTTAGCAGGTTTGTTTGTGTTAGTTGCTGTCTTTTAGCTTAGACTGGTCTTTTAAATGTTAAAAAACTTTTTGAGCACTTTTCAGTTAGTCAGGCTGGAAGATAAGCTGGTTGCCAAAGTAAACACCAGTGTGACAGAAATGACTCGAACCAGACAAAATAAAGAGTCGAATTCATGAATCAGTTCTAGTGCCACAAGACCCAAGCAAGATGACCAACCAACTTTTTTCACAAAACAGCTTTCAACACTAACATTGTTACTGTTACTTGTACTGCACAAGTTTCATTCACTTCCCCCACCCAGCAGAACCAGCCTGAAATTCCTAAGGGGGAAGGGCCTTTGAACCTCTGGTCTCCACATAAATATTTGTCTTTTGTACATATATATGGACCAAAATTAACTCCAAAATGACTCAGTCCATCGCTTCACTCCATATTCATTTATATGTAACCCACACATTTGACTATCATGTTATAATCACTTATTGTGTATGTCTTTTGATAACTATAGGATACATAGTCATGTCTAGTATCGATATAATCGAATCTGCTTGCTTGAATTAGACCAGACAATCATTTATTCGTCACATGTATCATATTCTGATTATAGGAACCATGTCCAAAATTAGACCCTGCAAGAGTGGGAAAATTCGGACCACATGCTTTGTAAGATAAACATATGATTTATGATACCCCCGAGCCAAGACAATATCTGATTGGTCAAGACAACATTTGAGGTGTGGCCAACAGGCCAGTTTAAATACTTAGGACACCATAAAATCTTGGCTTTTAGTCTCTAGCTATGCTGCTGCTATCAGTCATGCCTGCTTTTAGTTCTAGCCTTGCTTTTGCTATCAGTCATACCAGCTTTTAGCTTTTCTTCTTAGCTTTAGCTTTTAGCCATGCTGTTTGTCATCACTGTTCTTTGAGCGCGGTTGCAGCATGCTTCAGCCTGCACGCCTGCTGCTACTTAGCCACTATGAGGAGAAACACAACTTAGTCTCGTCAAGCTTTACTTCTTTTCTTTTCCGTTTGAGAGTTTCGTGTTCTGAGTTAAGTTTTGTAACGTCGAGTCTCCGACGCCTGACCTCGAGGGCCCGTTCAACTTCAACCAGCGCACACGACTCTGCACCTTCAGCCAACTCCCCACCACAAGCCTTCCCAAGACGTCACTTCAGCGACTACTGAACTTCCAGCCAATCAGCGACATCGGGATCAGTGTTGCCAACTTAGCGACTTTGTCGCTAGATTTAGCGACTTTTCAGACCCCCATAGCAACTTTTTTCCAAAAAAGCGACTAGCGACAAATCTAGCGACTTTTTTTGACAGACCTTATTTAGTCTCTGAGACTCTCCGGTACTGCCGCACGAGCTCTCTCTCTCTCTATTTCTCCCAGCGTTCGCACACGCCTCACTCTCTCTGCATCTGCTATGTTCAACGAGCAGAGAGGAGCAGCACTTTCAGTTAAAAAATATATTCTGTTGCTTCTAACTCTATTTTACATACAAGTATAGCCGAAATCACAGTACAATCATTGTCTTAATCTTATGTGTATGTGATTTCATTAGACAATGTCGTAAATAGGATTTTAGTGCAGAGATTAACATCTTTGAGAGCTGGTTATGTATTCTTAATAGGCGCGTTTCAGTCATTATAATATTAATTCAGTTGTTGGACAACAGAAACATTCAAATATAATAATAAAACTTTTATTGAGAATTTTGGCTGCCTTAAAATGCAGTACATGAGCACAGAAAGGGCAAGATAATATGACGCACTTACGTCATGAATATGCTAATTAGCATATTACGTCATCTAGCGACATTTAGCGACTTTTCAGGCAGGGTTTAGCTACTTTCCATTGAAAGAAGTTGGCAACACTGATCGGGATACCCCTTTCAACGGGACTCCTTTTTCACAGGAGAAGCAAGTAACCTCCAGACTGTGACCTTTACTGGTGTATCTAATATAATTTTAACCCCATTGAGGAACTCAATGCGAGCGTTAATTAAGTGATTGATGGCTGTTCATGTCTATGCAATTTAACGTATTGCTGTAAACTTGGGATTCCATATTTCCATTCTCTTAAACTCATCTTTCCCTAACTTTCGATCTTCCTGCAACTTGTGTGAATGTGTGAGTGCGTGCGTTTATGTGTTAGATTAGTTTATAGATTTATCCAATAAAGCCTTATTCATATTGAAAAGAGAAGTATCTTGTGTTTTGTGCTTACAAGTTAATGTCTTAAACTGCCGATCTTGTTACTGTGGTAACTGATAAGTGTTTCACTATAGTTTGGATATTAATATTCAGCGCAGATTTGATGTTAAACGGCTCGTTCAGTGAACCGCAGGCGCGTCTCAGTGATCAGCCGTGAAACAGTGATTCTGTTCAAATTCCCTTTAAATTATTAAATGATTACCTTTGAGCTAAATTGACCTGTTTCCCTTACACCAGTTTGACCAATCTGGGAGACTAGATTAAATCACCAGGACATGCATGGTGAAGTCATGAAAATCCTTAATTTAATTCATTTCGGTGTAGTGCATATAAAAATAAATTAAATATAGAGCAATTTAAATGCATAGAAAGAGCGACAAATGAACTTCATGTTAAGGGACTGACATGTTAATGGTGGAGTTTCTAAAAGGTTATGTGCAGAAGATCGCTTTGCTGTGTAGCACTTGCTGTTTCCTGTCAACTGCTTTGTGTTTTTTATTTTTCTTGGTTTCCCAAACACCTGCAGTGGTCTGAGGGAGCAGTGAACATCTTGCCTGACAAGTTCAGCCAATGCAAACACACCACTCCCCCCTCGGAAGGAGCTTCAGGATGTAACCATATATTCAGCATGTAATAAAGTTGTGTGGCCTTGGTCTTGCTTATTTTATGCAATAGGACAAGACAGTAGAAAATTTGAAAGATTTCAGAAAGACGCATGTTTGTTGGAGTCATAGAAAAAAAAACAGACACAAGAAAATCTGGTACAGTTCATAGTTTTGTTGTTTCAGTTGTCTGCAGCACGCAATATAATACGTTAATATATAATTAGTTTGACATAGTTTGACATATTCTGGTAAAAATGATCAAAAGGTCACTATCATCTTCTGTGATGTCCAAAAAGGAACATTAGTATTTTGTGATCAGTGGGTCTTGATCAGATTTAGTCTGGTTGGCTTTGCTCTTTGCCTTTGACGTTTATGAATAGACAGAGTTCCTGTGCTTTTCATTTTAATGAGGGTTCAGTGATGAACAAAGCTCCTTAAATGATCACATCTGCTTTGAAGAGGGGGACGTGATCAGTGAAACATCACACCTGCACACTGTGTGTGTGGCTCAGGTTTTACCTACATTTTGGGATCAAATGTGCCCATACAGACCTGAAATCGGACACAAATCAGACAGTTGTATGCTTGAGGTTAAATCTATATACAATTAGGAAGAGGGTGTTTTTCGTAATAATCACGAATAATAAAAGTATTTAGATCAGTTCTAGCACAAAGATGGTGCTATGATTTTATTTGCGTCTGTCAATTGCTGTCTCCTTTCCTGATCTGTTTGGACAGGCAGTGCACCAATATGTTGGGCTTAATTTCATCTACCTGCTTTCATCTTTTGTTATTGTTTGTATGCTGCTCACTGTGTCCCATTTGTATAAGATGACAGGGAATTATAATACAAATGAATAATACTTTGTCTCTTCTCTTTATTATGAGTGAATCTGTGTTTTGTCGGATGGGCCAGCGCTTCAGGGGTGACATTGTCATCAGACTATTCAGATGAGTCTACAAAAGCCCCTTCACACCTGCACCTACTCTGCATTTCACAGCCCTCTTCTGATGTGCCTTCTTTTGTTTGAATGGACCTTCACAGACGTGAGCACATCATATTGTTCTCTGTGCTGCTTTAGGCTACGTCCACACAAAGCCAGAGCTTTCCCTATCCAATCTTTTTTTTTCCTTTTTTTTCTCGGCTCAAGAAATATCTGCGTCCACACGAAACCGACACAAAACGATGTAGTGTACAAGCCAGACCAGCATGCGGTGCTGTAATTCATTTTTAGATGCACTAAAAATGGAGAAGAAGACTTGGACTATGCGCGTAAACCTTGCTCACGGTATACAAATGAACATTGAACAATACATTTATTAATCAGTGTTAATGTTAGTTAATAATAATAAAAAAACGTGAACAGTCGTTCAGTGTTTGTTCATGTTTTGGTTGCTGTTACGTGACATAGCGG
Source organism: Carassius auratus (assembly GCF_003368295.1). NCBI lineage: Eukaryota > Metazoa > Chordata > Actinopteri > Cypriniformes > Cyprinidae > Carassius > Carassius auratus. The sequence continues at coordinate 38,239 of NW_020525721.1, forward strand.
TGTCTAACTGGGGCGAGATGTGGGCTGATGATGTCATCGTTTCAGAAAATATACACGGATTTTATGCATACACAGCTTAACGCTTCTCTGTGTGGACGGGGCCTTAGATGGTGCTGTAAATAGTTTGTGGTGCCATTAGATGCACCAATATGTTTTATTGGACTGTTTTTGATTGCTAGAAAATGTATTTATGCAAGAAGGAGCAATTGAACATGAAATAGGGCTTTTTTTTTTTTAATGCATAGTTCACTCAAAAAAAATTATATATATAGCATTATTTATTTATCACGCTTTTCCAAACCTTTATGACTTTCTTCTCTGGAACACAAAAGAGAATTTAGAAAAATGCCTTAGTGTTCAATACAATAGAAGTGTGATCTAATGAGGTTTTGAACTCACATTACTGACATTCATTCTATAGACAAAAACATTTGAGACAGTCCTATAAAGGTCATTTAATTAGTAATTTAGTCAACGCACTTAAAATATGATTTAAAAAATGTGTGGTTTCGCTCAACCCCGTTCTATTATTCCTACCAGAATTCATGATATTGGATTTTACCGATATCCAATATGCCGATATATTTCAACTCATTTTGACATTTAGCCAATAAAATATAGTTTATTTTGTTTCAAAACAACACCAAGTCTCTCCTGTGCAGAAATTTTAGTTTATATTTAACAAAAAATGACTTGTTTGAATTAAATAAACAATAATGAAGTTCTATTATAATGAGAGTCCATTGAACGCTTTGAAAATAACTAAATCACTGCATTTTTTTCCAAACAGATGCAGTGGTATCCTTAAAATTTTAATTGTAGATTTAACATTTGTAAATGTTCTAAAGCAAAAAAAGTTGTAGAAGTTGTGAAAATCTTTTAGACCTTGCCGATGTTATTTGTGCATTTTACTTTCAATTTATTACAAGTAGGACAACATACTTCAATGCTTTTGTGTTCTCTTGCGAAACTTTGTAAATTCTGTTGCAAAGTATTGCATTGCAGAGCAAAAGTTTTGTGAATGAACTCATGGGCTTTGTACTTTTCACTAAATTAAGCATGATCATCACTTGTAACTTTGCCGGCAAACACAAGAAAAAAAGGGACAACTTGGTCCATAAATCACGGAGGCTCAGGCTTTTAAACTTGATTATACTTTATACTTGATGTATGGATAGAAGCGTAATTCCAATAGCGTCCTCAATGCGGTTTAATATGGCTGGGATGGTTAATATAATTTTAGTTAAGTACTTAGCTGCTTTCCATTGAGCTTTGAAAGTGCACTGGCTCTAGTGGTTTTCATATTGCTGTCCAAATTGCCCACTCACTCATGTAGGTTTTGTGGTTTGCTCAGTGCAGTTTATATTTTTTCTAATGGGTCGCTATAGGTTTGGTTGTTTGTAGAGTGACTTCCAAATTGATACTTTCACAACTGTTCTCATGAAAAAAAAAAAAGGAAAAGGATACAATGGTTGATGCATAGAAACGACCTGTGTGGCATGATTCAGTTGAGTAGTTGTGGATTTGTCACTCTTTTGAAGTTTATAGCTTCCTCTGCCAGAAACTAGACAATTTTTTATAATATGCTATAATATGATATAAAAGTAATATGCACACTGCTGTTTAAGAAAGAAAGAAAAAAAAAAAAAAAAAAAAAATATATATATATATATATATATATATATATATATATATAATTTATGCATTTAGCAGACGCTTAACAGTGACTTACAGTGCAATCAGGCTATAAATTTTTACCTATCAAAGTAGTAGTATATTACAAAAATATTAGTCAGGATGGTTTGACACTGAAGACTGGAATAAAATAGAAATACAAAATAGAAAACTGCTGTTATGAGAATAGAAAAAATACTTTTACCCTGCAGGGCATGTACAGTGACAGTATCCACTAACAGAGGCCAAACTTGGGCCCTTTGCAAGTATTTATTGTGATTTTTATTGTAATATTATCATGTAGCCTTGCTTGTTTCTCTCTCGCCTCATCCACCTACTCCCTCTCTCATTTGATCAGCACCTCTGCTTCCCTACACGGTGTGGGGGCAACCTGTGTAAATTCACTCTGACCTCTTCTCATTGCATTTTCCTCTACTGTAAGAATATGTAGCACAACTGTGTGTAGGGGTTTTGTGTGTGCTGCATCCACTCACTGTGGCCTCTGTGTGCCCAGGCCACAGGCCACCGGCCGTATGGAAGCTGCTCTCTTTTTGTGTGAGTGTCAATGCCGCCATGAGCTATATTCAGAGGGAGAATATTAAAAAAGCTTCTTATGAATAGAAAGTCATAAAAGAGCGCCTGCTTAATTAATAATGGATGGATGACTTGGGGGGAGGCGAACAGGAAGGCTATTCTGGTGTGCCAGTGTTTCAGCTGTCTGGCAGTGCCCTGCTGACCAATGCACTCCAGTATCACTCAGGTGTCATCCTCCATCATTATATAATCTATATACTATTAATCAACACACACACACGCACACGTTTGTTTTTGTGAAAAGTGGGGACATCCCATAGGCATAATGGGTTTTATACTGTAGAAACTGTATTTTCTACCAACCCTACCCCTAAATAACCCTCACAGGAAACTTTGTGAATTTTTTACATTCTCAAAATTCTGTATGATTTATAAGCGTTTTGAAAAATGGGGACATGGGTTATGTCCTCATAAGTCACCCTCTCCTTGTAATACCTGTGTCATACCCATGTCATTATACACAGTTGTGTCCTGATATGTCACAAAAACAAGAGCACACACACACACACACACACACACACACACACACATATATATATATATATATATATATATATATATATATATATATATATATATATACGGTTTTATTCTAAATAATAAAACAATGTTAAAATTGAATTTATATATCAAAGAGCACATTTTAAAAGCAAGAACAATCTCACTGCTCTTTATTTATTTTTTTATTTTTTTTATTTGTTTAATTATGTGTAATACACTACTGTTCAAAAAAGTTTAATGTTGTCAATGCTTACAAAGGCACCACTTGATGAAGACAGTAAGAACAGTAATAGTGTGAAATATTTTTACATTTTAAAATCAAATTTTTATTAAAAAAAAAGAAGAAAAAAAAAGATATTGTGATGGTAAAGCTGAATTTTCAGCAGCCATTACTCCAGTCAAGATACTAATCATTCTGATGTGCAGATTTGATTATCAAGAAACATTTATTGTTCATTATCAATGTTAAAAACAGCTGCTTAGTATTTTTGTGGAATCCGCAATCAATTTTTTTCATATTTTCATATTCATATTCCTATTCATATAATTTTTTTGATAAATAGATTAAAAGCTTAATGAAAAAATAAAAACATTTAGATTAACATTAATTTAAAACATTAAATTAAATTTAACTGTTTTATAAATTTAGTTACATTTTTGTAATGTAAAAGTATGTCACTTTTGATCAATTTAATGCATGCTTGCTGAAAAATATATACATTTATAAAAAAAATATATATATATATATATATTTTCAATGGTGGTTTTGTGTGTGTGTGTGTGTGTGTGTGTGTGTGTGTGTGTGTGTGTGTGTACATTATATAATACAGTATTTATTACTGCACATATGTGAAATGTGTTGTGCAGTAGCAATCCATTTGCTATTAAACAAGTTTTTTTACTTTCTGATTTCAGATTTTAAATTTTTTAAACAATTAGCGAAAAGGGTTAATATTTGAATATTGTAAAGTTGTATTGCAAAGAAAGATTGTGTCTTTACTTACTCACTTTTCCTTGCCACACCTGTGCTTTTACCATGTAAAATACCTGGTTGAATTAATTTATCTTCTACTTGTTTAAATGTACTTCCCCTTTAAGATCTTTCGCACCATGTATTTGTGTTATTGCAATCAACATTAATTCCCAGTTTACTTTTGGTAATTCTTATTTATGGCCAACGTGGCTGACTGCTCTGTTTTTTGTGTCTCTCTGCAGGACCCGCGCAGTAAGCACAAGTTCAAGGTCCACACGTACTCCAGCCCCACCTTCTGTGACCACTGCGGCTCTCTGCTGTATGGACTCATCCACCAGGGCATGAGATGTGACCGTGGGTATCTCTCACTTTCCTTGATTTCCACTCAGGCATAGATTAACATAATCAACCAAGTAGAATACTTATTTGCTTTTTTATAGGATATTATATATATAATTTTATATAATTTTTTTAATTTAAACAGAAAAACTACACAAGTCTGTGGTCAGTAAGAAATGTATACTTTTATTCAGCAATGATGCATGCAATTGATCAAAAGTGATAGTAATTCTGGGGGTGGGGGTGGCAGGGGTTCTGTATTTTTTATTATTTTATTACAGCTTCAATGAGCATAAGAGACTTCTTTCGAAAACATAAAAAAATCATGCCAACTCCAGACTTTTGAATGGTAGTGTAGGCAGCGTGAACTTTCTTATTTCCCAGTCTCACATGCTCTGCATCTATTGTGTTACCCACATTGGCTGTCATTGCAGGAATGATAATCAATTATTAAGTTCCACAATAAATGCATTCAACTTTTTCATGCTCAAATCATGCATTGATGCATTTTGACACCGTCAACTTAATATTAGCGCTCACGTTTTACGTCAAGCTCCTTGGACTGCTGAAGTGCACTGAAAAGCGACACATTGTTAGAATTCAAAATGTGTGAAGTGTTACTGTGTCACTACTATTCAATGTTTCATGATCCCATTTGTACTGTATACAGTGCAACCCTAGTATAATGGTTGGGTGATCCGTGTGTGTTACGTATCCCTGCGAGGCGAATATCCTGAGAACATAAACAGACTGTATGAAGTCCCGCTCACAAAGCACCTGACTGAAAAGAGATTTTCCATCTCACTGTAAGCCAGCCTCTTATCCAGTGTCCAAAACATAAAACATTCAAAATGCTGCACTCACTTAGCAGCTGTCCAAGCCTCCGGGGCACAGATATTCACCGCCACATACCTGATTGTTGGCTAACAAATATTCATTGATATGACAGCGTCTTTTTCAGCAGCTCTTTACTCTCATTAATGTATGACAGGCAGGCAGGCAAGTGAACTGACAGATGGTGTAAAGATGAGGCCATCAGCATCTTCACCTGAAACCTGACACAAAGTTGTTATGGTTGCAGACCGGGAGTGCTATAATTACATCCGTTTAGTTTCCAATGCGTGCGTGCGTCGTCGTCGGAGCCCTCTACACTGTTTACACTCCAGCTATGGCTTGCGCTCCGTCACACTTCTGACTGAACTGTGGAGAAGTGCTGCAGTGCATGAAGGAGTAATGTGTGTGTGTGTGTGAGTGTGTTCGCAGTCATTTTCAGAAGTAGTCTGAATGCCAGAGTGCCTGTTTGCCTATTTGATATGTAAACTTGTGTTGAGTCCGGCTGCTTGTCTTTGGCCTGTGGCCTCCAACACAACAAAAGCAGCATAACTGTGATTAGCATCTTCACTACTGCTTTGTTCTTCAGCCCCCACTGACCCTGCTGTGAAGATCACTTTAGAAGAGTCAACCAGCCTGTTTATCTCTGGTGGAGCTGGATGGCTTCGCTTATTAAGAAGTATAGCAGCATCCAAAACACACATGCTGGCGATGATTTTAGCAGGAGAGTACAACCTGGACTACTTTGTGATACAACGTTTGGGGGAATTTATGTTTTATGATTCCTGTTTCATTGGTTTTCTGTTCATTTTTCTATCCATTATGTACCCCATTTAAAGAGGCCAGGTGGGAGAGTTTAAGTTGAATTGATATGTGTTTTCATGTTCTTATTCTGGTTTGTATATTAATAATAAAAAAAGGAAAATACAGTTACTCTTTTCCATTATCTATTGAGTCAACTCCCTGTCTACTGTATACATAACCAGGTACCTTTTAGAACAGCAACTGAGATATATACAATTTACAATACGATCTCATAAAACATACAGAATTTGGTTGCTACCTTTTCAAAAAATACTTAAATTTGCCATTTATCTGTATGTACCTTTAAGGTACTAATATTCACCTTTAGGTGTAAATAAGGTACAAAAAAATTTCACCAAGGTTGCATTTATTTGATAAAAATACAGTGAAAAACAGTCATATCGTATGTAATATTTTATTATGTAATGATAATGGCAAATTTTTAATCAATGATTATACCAGTCTTCAGGATCACATGATCCTTTAAAAGTCATTCTGATGTGCTGATTTGGTATTTCCTATTATTATCAGTGTTTAAAACAGTTGTTCTGCTTAATGGTTTTGTGCAAAGGCTGATAAAATTTCAATCTTCTGTAGCATATATTTCTTTTCTGTCACTTTTTATAATTTAATGCATTCTTCATGAATATATATATATATATATATATATATATATATATATATATATATATATATATATATATATATATATATATTCTGTGGCTATAAATGTAATTTCTAGGATTGCCTTTGCTTGCAAAGTATACATTTGCTGCAGTCTGCATGTTGGTAGGAGACTTATGAGTCACGGCTGAACTGCCTTTCATAGTTACAGAATTGGCTCAACAGGTCTTTGGTAGAAGGAAAGCACTTTCCCTTTCCGTCTGGCCTTTGAAAGCTCACACTTATATATAGATTCATGCATCATCTTTTACACAATGTGCATTTGTAAGTTGGGGTTGTGGTATAACATCTCTCCCTCTCTCTGTCTCCCTCCATCCAGACTGCATGATGAACATCCATAAGCGCTGTGTGGCCAACGTGCCGAGTCTGTGTGGGACTGACCACACTGAGAGGAGGGGCCGCATCCAAATCACTGCAGAGATCAAGAACAATGTGCTCACCGTCAGCAGTGAGTCACCGCTGCCCACTCACACACATCACTGTTACACACATGTGCAGGGAAGCAAACACTCACTCACAGCTTCCTAAATAGTGCACCACTCGCTGGTGGATCCTGGACCTCTCGTTACCACACACATGCCTTCGTTTGACCCTTGAACAACAGCCAAAAATGCACTACAAAGATGCACATCTTGCATGAGTACATTCAGTTGAGGCATAAAGGATGCTGCTCTGGAGACTTGTGGGAATTTCCTAGTGTTTGATTCCTCCTAGTGGTGAATCCAAAGCAGCACCAGGTAGCAGGATATATTTAGACTAGCATGCACCATTTCAGGGCTGATGGCACTGGAAATACCCAGCTGCATTAAAGAAATACCTAAAAATAAAAATAGATTGCCGGACATTTGTCATTTTTATTAGCATTACACCTTCTTGTGTTTAAACCCAAGCGCTGACAGCTAGGACATGGCTCTGCAGCATAATAAAAAAATTAAAAAAATGAATGTTGTATCATACTTTGCCCCAGTAATCTGAACACAAACAGGTTATTGATATTAAAGGGTAAGTTCACCAAAAAATGAAAATCCTGTCATTATTTGCTCACATGCATGTTGTTTTAAAACCATAAGACCTTCATGTATCTTCAGAACACAAAATTATGATATTTTGATGAAATCCGAAAGCTTTCTGACCCTTCATAGACAGCAACACAACTGACACATTCAAGGTCCAGAAAAGTAGTAAGGACAACATTAAAATAGTCCATGTGACGTCATATGTTAAACCTTAATTTTATTAAGCTACGAGAATAGTATTTGTGTGCAAAGAAACCATAAATTTCAGTTTTATTCAACAATTACTTCTCTTCCGGTCAGATATTATCATGACGTGTGTGTGGTGCTGCTGTCGTTCTGATGTAGAACTTGGGACTTCTTTACAAGCATTGGAAGACACACGTATACGTCATGGTACTGTCGAGAACACGCCTCAAATTCTGAGACGTAAGAAAATACAGTTTTGAATGAAGTCATCATTTTTGTTTTCTTTGAGCACAAAAAGTAATTCTTAAAAAAAGCTACTGTCACAGCTACATAAAAGGATGGTCTAATTATGGTTTATTATGGTTTAACCACTTGCTGTCTATGGAGGGTCAGAAAGCTCTTGGATTTCATCAAAAATATCTTAATTTGTGTTTCAAAGATGAATGAAGGTCTTGATGAAGTGAACGAAGTCGGGTTTGGAACGACATGAGGGGGAGTAATTAATAACAGAATTCTCATTTTGGGGAGAACTACACACTAATACATAATACAACGCAGCGATGAGTAAAATATGGACAAAACACTGATCTATATATGACTGGATCACTCATCGCATTCTAAACTGCCAACAGGCAGTAAAGCCACCTGAAGTGTTTGATCCACCATCTTACTAATCCCTACCAGCAGAGGGCAACATTGAGTAACAGCTAAAACACTGACCCTAAAATCACCCGATTCGAAGCAAATCAGTCAAACGGGATTAGTTTGTATGTTTTGTGTATGTAAATTCATTTTTACTTTAGGTGTTATCTGGTCGTCTATCTGGTTTATGGTCTTTTGGGGCGGGATATGAGATATATTTAAACCGTTTAGGTGGGTGTGTGCTGCGCACTGCTGACACAGGTAACTGATCCAACACAAACTACAGCTTAATTCTTTATGAACATAATTATTAACATGAACATATTAGTATCAGAAATGGATTTGAATATATTACAATGAATACAGTAACATCTGTTAATATTGCTATATACCGAAATAAAAAGCTTAACTTGCTATCTTGGAAATAAATGTCTTTAAATCTGTACTGTGTATATAGTCAGTGATTTCTCTGAAAAAATTATGATGTGTATATTTTTAATGTCCTGATTGAGCAACATCTATTTCAGACCATCCAAGATCGCGCAAATATGTTTACTATCATTACCGTTTCCATGTATAATATTGTATGCTAAATTAATAATTAATTTAACCATTGTTTAAATCATTAACGTACCAGCTACAAAATTAATGCTGTTAATGAAATCTTTGAAAACATTTGCACTTAGCGCTGAATGACGAATAAAAACACTATACCAAAATTATATAAACAAATAACTGTACAAGGCAAATAAAACTATACAAACTATGTTCATGATGTTCGCTGCTGTAATGAACTTAGCTTTTTAATAAGTAGGGGAAATTCCATTTAAAAAAAATAACCGTTTACATGCCTAGGGTGTTTGCATTGTAAGAATGTACAGAAATACTTAATTCCTATTAATTCAATGGAATGTATGGGAATACAAGGGAATACCAATATGGCGGCGCTGCGGCTTCACTTTCATAATGTCACGAGCAATCCAGTTCTATATTATAGATCAGTGGGACAAACCCAGCAATTGGGTTGTTTTGACCCAGCAGTTGGGTTACTTCCCAGAAGGCTGGGTTAAACCTTTAACCCAACTGTTGGTTGAAAACAACCCAATCGCTGGGTTTGTCCATATTTTACCCAGTGCTGTGATGTATTTAACCCAGCTATTTTTATTTTATGCTTGTGTAGGGCTGTCAGAGCTTCACTACAGAATTATCGTGGCCAAAAGTCTTTACAACAACAGTATTATTGTGATCTGTATCGATTTTACTTATTTTGAATTTTTTTGAAAAATAAATGCTATCGGCCTAATTCTTCTTTTAACTTGACTTTCTTTATTGGCCAATGAATCCAAGTGTAGAGAGGCAGAGAGAGTTCCAGAGAGAGTAATAACTGTACAAATGTGTACAAAAGTAACTAACTGTTGATTGGCACGTTCTGCCGAATGGAGTGTTGAACATCCTGTTTTTTTACCGAATCCCAAGAGTTTGCAGGTAGAGTGTCATCTCCTCCAACATGATTCTGTGTGCCAGTCCTAGAAGCTTCTGATTTAGGACAGGTGAAACCAGCATTACAGTGCAGTACCACCCACCTACAAAGTGTCCATCAGCTACTGACACTTTATTATTAACAAAATGATTGAATAATTTAGCAGTAACATGATATCAATATTTCATTTTTTAAAGGGTACATAACATACACAGTTTCACCTAATCTCATGTTAATCTTGAGTACCCATAGAGTAGTACTGCATGTCCAAAAAGTCTTTAGTTTTATCATATTTCTAAAAGAAAAATACAGCTTTCCGTTTCTCTCCAGAAAAAGCTGAGCTCCTGGAGGCGTGCCGTGAGCAGAGCTATAATACTGATGTTTCGTGTTGTTTCCATTAACATATATTCACTTATGTGCTGATTTCCAACAAAAGACAGAAATCTGATGCAAATACTTACATGAATGGTTTTTTTATCACTGGGACCACACCATGTTTTAATAGCAAATGTTGTGCAAATCCAGTGTCGACTTGGGCCTTGTTTATAAAACATTCATCACTGAAATGACCAGAACACACAAAGGCACTTGATACAAACTCCGTCGCTGCCCCAGAAAAACAAATTGCATCCACTGTTCGTGTAACGCTGGGTTCTTTGGGAAGCTGAACACGGTAAACTTTCCCTCACATCCAAAAACACACTTATTTGGAGACTTTCTCAAACAAATCCTATGCAGCGCTGGCGACGATTTCCCGATGAAACGCGTTGATGTGCGCGGTCTCACTCTCCTCTCGTCAACATGTGAACGAGTGCTTTTCAGAGAGAAATCCTGGTTGCACTTTATTTTACAGTATGTGTACTAACATGTACTTATAGTGTACTTACAGTACTTATGATCAGTTTCAACACCACTTGTTGTTAGTATTAAGTATCATGTCACAAAATCTAATTGTAAAAGAACTGTTTCCCATTGGGGGCAGAATATGACGGCAAGATGTCTAGTTAAATTCTAGTCTATAAAAAAAGTAAAAGTTCAATCCAAAATGGATGACAGCAGGGAGAAATGGACACCCACAAAAAAACTAAATATCCCTGATGTCTAAAATGCGGCATGGGACAGTGATGAAGTGAGATGCATTTCAGCTCATTGTGAAATTCTATAGGGTCACTCTTGTGAACTTGTATTACATTACACGTGTCAATGGCAACACAAGAAAGCACACTTAGTTTTCCTGTCTCTCCTTGGCATCAATACAAACACTTCACACTTGTACACTGAAGAAATGGCCTCCTGTTCCAGCCAGTGAGAAGAAAAGACAGGAATATGGTGATAGTTTCAGCGTCCAGCAGAGGGCGTTATTCTCCTTCTCTTAGCACAAACCCGACTGAGGGAAGACTCGTGTGCTCTTGTTTGCTCGACGATAATTCACCAGTACAGTTCCAAAACTCCACTGGAAAACAGAAGTTGAATATGTTTGGAAGAGCCTTCACTCATTTGTTTCCAGACAGAAACAATTCAACGTTCATTATTCACTTTATCAAACATTCATGTAGCTCTGAAGTCTGAAAGTGTCATTAAACATCACATACAAAGACCAGTGGCACCTGATGTTGTTGATGTTTGATCATGATTTCTGTAAACTTGACTTGGAAGTCTAGTCTTTTTCATCACACAGAGCTTCAGAAGAAATTGGTTATGTTTTATGATGCAATTAAAGTGCTTTTTGGAAAATGTTGTGTGAAGACTGTTCGATATTTGTATTTGTCATTTTTGTGTGATCTGTGCCTTTAGCTTGACCCTTTGTAAACCCTCCATGCTATATGATTGTTTTATATGAAAATAGCTTTCCAAACAGTTTATTAAATTATATCCATGATAAATTTCCACTTATTTTTTTCTTATATCTATGATATTAAACTATTATATCCATGAGGAATCTGTACTTTGTTCTAATATCCACTTAGTTCCACTTAGTCGTACTTTCAGAGCAGAAGATGAGCTCAATTAAAGGAGATTTCTGAAAGACAAACCGAGAGAAAATTGATCAGAGTGCAGTTAAAGGGATTGTTCGGGCAAAAATGAAAATTTCGATCATCATTCCCTCACTCTTGTGTCGTTCCAAACTTCCAAACGACAAAAAATGTCCCCCAGCAAAACACAAGATGAGATCTTTTGAAAAAAGTCAAAACCAGTCAAAACATCTTGAGGCACAAGAATGCTTCCATTGTGTTGACCTAAAAAAGTCATTCTTCAAAATATCCTCTTTTGTGTTCCAAAGAAGAAAGTAAGTCATACTGTTTTGGAACAACATGATTGTGAATACAGAATTGTAATTCTTGGGTGAACTTCTTTCTGGAGGGCAGTAGGCCTGGATCTGTGCAGCAGCGGGTGTGTATATGTGACATTAGCCTCTTCACACTGCTCTATATTCTGCCTTGCATCCCTCTTTTCAAGCTCAATCCTGTGCCATTTCACCCCGCGAGCCTCAGCTCCCATTTTCCTTTAGAATTAACTAACAGCCTTTAGCCTGCTAGCGGCTAATTAGCTGAGCTGCACCATGTAAAGAACCGAGGCGCAGACAGCCCTGAGCGCAAAAGACATTTTTAATCCATCACGCAGTCCTTTATAATTTAATGTCATGCGACTGTGCCGCAGATCTGCTGAGCGTACAGTAAGATGAATGGCACCACTTCCTGTCGCGAATTTGAAAGACCTGTCACTTAAAGCTAATGAATTGACCAATACCTGGATGGAAATGGGGCAGCCGCTCTGCCTTTAAAAGGTCCTTTCCACCTCATCTTTCTCACACTCGCACTCTATTTGACCACCAGAGCACAGATAAATGTTAGTGAGGCAAACTGGGTGACCATGTTTAGTGTCTTGTTATGTGGCTTCTTTTTGTGAATGAAGACTTAACTCTTGCACTTAAATCAGCTTTAAGGGATAGTTAACTTGAAAATGAAAATCCTGTTGTTTTATTACTCACTCTCAAGTTGTTCCAAATCTGTAAGGGGTTCTTTCCTCTACTGAAAACATAAGAAGATATTTTGAAGAACGCTGAAACCATACGGTTGGATGATACAAGGAGTTCACTTCCAGAATAATCCTTTCCTGATAATTTACTCACCCCCATGTCATCCAAGATATTAATGTCTTTCTTTCTTCGGTCGCAAAGAAATTAAGGTTTCTGAGTGAAATATTCCCTATAGTGGTTGAAGTGGCAATATTATTCGTAGGGGCTGCCATCGTTGTTTCGCGAGCTGTGTGACGTCAGAGCTCGGAACTGGGAGTACATCGATCTAGTACGAGTTCACGGGTGGAAAGTCACGGGTTTGACTGCCGTTCCAGTGCACTTTCGCGGGTATAAGGTTGGAAAAACACGGGTTACGGGTTGCTTGGAATGTGGCATTATCTAGCAAAACAAATCTTCAGGTTAAAAAAAAAAAAAAAAAAAAAGAATAATGTGCTTTTTAATCACAAATGCTCATCTTGCACTAGCTCTGCGATGCGCAACTTCACGGACTATGTAGTCACGTTGGAATGAGTGGCTAGTTCTTCGTCTGTGTATTTTTGTATAAAAAGGTAGTGTAGGGCGATCTTATCTTATGTATCTTATTTTCTCCTCCGACTTCTTCGAGTCTACTTCACGCGTGACCTTGTCAGCGTGATTACGTAATATGTGAGGTTAAGCTAGTGCAAGATGAGCTTTTATGGTTAAAAAGTATGTAAATTCATATTTTTCTTAGAAAATGACAGATTGTTTCGCTAGATAAGACCCTTATTCCTTGGCTGGGATTGTGTAGAGCCCTTGAAGATGCATTTCAACTGCAATTTGGACCTTCAACCATCGAAGTCACAATCCTGGAATGTTTTACTCAAAAAAAAAAAAAAAATTATATATATATATATATATATATATATATATATATATATATATATATATATATATAGTTTTTGCAACTGAAAAAAGAAAGACATTAACATTCTGGATGACATGGGAGTGAGTAAATTATCAGGAAATATTTCTTTAAAATATCCTCTTTTGTGTTCAGTGCAGTCTTGGAACAACTTGATGATGAGTAAATGATAAAATAACTTTTAATTTTTTGAGTGAACTGTCACTTTAAAGGATCCGGTCAGTTCTAGATCTCTTCAGAGCACCATCTAACACACAGAAGACCATTTGCTATTGAGTTACAGAGTTTTTCACCTAGAGGGAGCAGTGCTGCTTAATTATTTGCTAAAACATTAATTATATTCCTACAGCCTTTTACACTTTTGTCTGTTAGATTGATCAACTGTGTTATTCACTACTATATAAATGAGATCAGCATTTTTTTTAATCAACTAGATAACACTGAGTTTCCCCACATCTCTGAGCCAGAAAAATAAGTGTATCTTGTAAGGCAAAGCTTTTGATATATTCATGCAAATATTCTTACATGGTCAGTGATCCTGCTTTCTCAATTACTCCGTGTGCAGGGCTTTCAGAACGAACATGTTGTGCATAACATTTATAAGCTGGTGAAATAAACCCTGCTCTGTGAGCACGACGGTTCACGCAGGAGTCTGTCTCTCTCTTCCTGTCTCCGTGCTGCAGTACACAGCTGTCTTAATGAACAGCTTAGCCTACCTTCACACACCACTCATTATGGAAATTACACTAGCCACAAATCTCAAGGCCACAGCAGCCTCCTGCATTAATTGTTGTAGTGGTCAAGTGCTGAGGTCAACCCCAATTACTGGGATAGTGTGTGTGTGTGCATTCGTAGCCCCACACGGCCATGAGAGTTCATGAGGTGCAAGTATAAATGATTGACAGCTATTCTCTCACATCTAGAGTCCATACTTAATGCTTTTAAAGGGTAAAGGGTTCACATGGTTAAGATTTTATCAGACACTTGACATCCTATGCAGAACTTTTGAAAAAAATAATGTATTCAGTATCTATAAATAGTATTTTTTATAATATATATATAAAAAAGTACTTTTTAATCAATATACTACTGATATGTTCCTGTGGCTCAGTGGTAGAGCATTGCGTTAGCAGCGCAAAAAGGTCATGGGTTCAGTTCCCGGGGGAACACACATAATGGTAAAAAAAAAAAATGTATAGCCAAAATGCAAGTCACTTTGGATAAAAGAGTCTGTTAAATGCATAAATTTATATATATATATATATATATATATATATATATATATATATATATATATATATATATATATATATATATATATATATATATATATATATTAAGGCATCCTAACAACATGATTAAAATTCACATAAATAAACAAAAGTCTTATGGGTTACGGTATTTGGAAGGCATTAAAATAACTTTGTTAATAACACATAGTTTTTTTTGTGCCGGACTCTAAAAACATAAACTGTGCTTAACATATGCGATATTCATTGAGCAAAACTCCCAACAAAAAGTTGATATGCACTGTAGTATCTTTTTATTTAACGTAAAGATTCACTTGGCATTGATTGCACACTATAAAGAGTGAAAGTAGGAAATCTTGGTCCTTATATGTATGATATAATCTCCCTTTCTATGTTACAGTTAAAGAGGCGAAGAACCTGGTGCCCATGGACCCCAATGGACTCTCTGACCCCTACGTCAAACTAAAACTCATTCCTGACCCCAAGAGCGAAAGCAAACAGAAGACCAAGACCATCAAGTGCTGCCTGAATCCCACGTGGAACGAGACCTTCACATTGTAAGGAAGCTCTCGCTCTGTTTCCGACTCTGCCAAAAGATCAGTCATTTGTTTGTCTGTGAAATGCAAAATCAAATGTTGAGCTTGATTTCTTTGTCTCTGTCCGCCTCCCTCCTGCGCTCTGTGTCTTACAGTAATCTGAAAGAGTCTGACAAGGACCGCAGGCTGTCTGTGGAGATCTGGGACTGGGACTTGACCAGCCGGAATGACTTTATGGGCTCTCTGTCTTTCGGCATCTCGGAGCTTCAGAAGCAAGGGGTGGACGGATGGTGAGGAGATCTGCTGATGCACACATGTGTATATATATACCTCAGTACAAACGAGCAAGTCCCCACGGTCAAATAGATTGTGTACACGCTAACATCAAACTCTTGTGTCAGCTAAACCGCATTGCATATTACAGGGTTTGGTAGACATGCAGCAGTCTATACACGTCTAACTGGTTCAGTCGTCCCTGGATTTGAAGACTCTTGCTCTTTCAGAAGTCCTCTGTCTGTCTTTTCTCCCTTCTCAGTAGTGCTCTTCATCTGAGAGCTCTCCTCTCCTGTTTTCCGCTCTCACACACATCCCGTCCCTTCTCGAACACCTTTTAAACGCATCTCTTGTCAGCTAGGATCTGTGCTTTTTTGCATCGCATGAGCCCCCTGTGCATGCTTAAACTTGCGGGTTGTTTGACAGAAGTGAGTTAAATGAGAAAGGTCAGAAATCTTTGCTCTCTCTCTGTCAGTTTTTAGATCTTGTTTTTTTTTTGGTCTGATTTGTCAAGTCAGAACAAGTATCTAGAGACTGAAGTGTCTAGTAGTTCTTTCTCACCCGACAGATAGTTCCCAAAGTTATGGGATAGTATTACGTAAAGGTTGTGTAAACCTTAGGAAAATGTTAAAATTATAATCATTTCTGCGATGGGGTTTTTGATTCCCAAAATAATATTCACCTAGCAATAGACCCTTTTCCCTCATTTTAAATGCAGATTTTATGTATATAAAGTTATTTATACTGTGTGAGAACAATATTAAGTTTAAAATAAAACCGACAACGGAAATAATATATAAACATGTTTTAATACTAAAACCAAAAAGGTTTATTTAAATATTATGAGGAATTAACTTTTTTTGTAGTAACACTATAAATGCTGTTCCAAAGCAGTTTGTCAGAGCATAGGGCCAAATAACCATTTTTCATGATACCTAAAAAGATGAACCTGTGTATAAACTCTTTATGAACATTAATGCATAGCAAGGAAGTAGAGGTAAACAAAATATTAGATTAGTTTATTTTTACTATAAAAAAAACATGAGATAATGAGTTTATATCTATTCAAGAGTACAACCCACTATTGAAAGATAATAACCAAAAAGTTAAAAAAAAAAGCAATTTAAAGATATCGTGCTAACCTTAAAATGACTTTCTGCTTGCCTTAAGCCACCTCTTTGACGCATAAACGTATTGAATAGTACACAACGGAAAACACAAAGAAAGCCATTGATTAGTGAGCTCGACTAGCTTTGTTTTTGATTCTCATTTTTAGTTTTGATTCTCAGTGGCTGTGCTGATGGTACACATCCCTGCTGGCCGCTGTAGCTGGTGTCTCCTCTCTCTCTGTGTGTCTTCTCTACAGACGGGACTTTCACCAGATGGTTTGATGAGATGTGTGTATGTGTTTCGTGAGGGTGTTTCGGGGTTTTTGTAGCTGTTATGAGCTTCTTTGTGACTGCGTGGCTGCTTCCTGCCACCTGACAGAAGAGTACAGAGTGTCAGATCAGAGGCGAGACGTTTCGGCTCCCCAGTGGACCTTCAGTCAGGACAGATCCACATGATCACAATCTCATTGTCAGAGCTGTCACTGTCTCAGCACAACACACATTCATGTTTGCAAAAGGACATGGAGTCTGAGTTTGAATGTCAGAGGAGAAGAGCAACTTTGTTGAAGATTTTTTATTTTTTTTATTTATGTGCAGGATATAAAACAATTAAATTGTTATCATTGTCTAATCACTCAACCCTAATCACTGTGCTGCAACACATCATTTAACATAGTTCTTGTAGTATACGTTTTGTGCAATTGTATTATATTATTATAGTGAAACTTTTACACCGTTTTAGATAAATGGTCAATCAGTTGACTATTGATAATTGTAACTTTATTTCTAATTGTGTCTTGATATTAAATTGCTGACATTTCAGATCTGTTCTTATCTGATTCCTGGATTAATTGATAATTAAAGAGAATTTATAGATTGGCAGAAGTAAAACTGTCTTTTCAATGCCAAAACCATATAGAAGGTCTTTGGCTCATGTAACTTAATTTGATGATATTAAGTCTAGGCTGGATACCTTCCAAAGCCCGTGTGAGAAATTGAATATGTATGGCCTTTATTCTGCATGTAGCGATCATTAACCACCTATGGCCATGTTTAGCCATGACTCATAAAAATTTCCACATAAGAATACATAAAATGTATCTTTTATATATACATTTAAGGCAAGCCCAGAATTAAAATTTAGTGTCCATTTTATATATACTTACTATTTTATTCAGCAAGGGTGCATTAAATTGATTAAATTGAAGTGACAGTAAAATATATATATATATTTACTAATTTATATTATTTTTCTTATTTATTATTTATTATTTGATTATTTGTCGTTTTCTGTTAAAGGGCACCTATTATGCTAAATCTACTTTTACTAGGTGTTGGCAGTGTGTGAACACGACCACCCTACATTGATAAAAAGCCACACCAAGTCTGTCTCACTCAGAGCCGTCCACGGGGGGGGGGGGTGGCCTGGTGACTAGAGCCACTGCCCCTTTGCCCTTATCGGCTGAGGTTTCCCCATCTCACCAATCCCCCATGACCCCAGCTCAGAGCTATCTGTTACCACTCTGCTATAGATCCACTGATTCCGGTTATCCACCCCGTTTCTTGCCCGCTCCGCAGCATCCCTCTCAATCTGTGTGTCGCTCCCTGGAGAGTGGAGAACACAGTCCCCGAAGGTCATTGCATTACCAGGTAGATGCATTACGAACCACATTAGTCAGTGTTGATCTGCTGAATCAGTAATTAGTTGGTAGTTTGTCTCAGAGTGCGAATTACCCCACCATAATTGGGGGGTACTGCTCCTTCACTTCTTCTATGAGCATCATGGTCCACTACCATATCAATCCCCACCGTGATCGCCAAGTGCAGCATGTGTTTATTGTTATTATATTTCCAAAAGAGAACTGTCAGCACAAAAGTTAGAAGTGCACTTAAATACCATTCTAATTCTGGAGACGGGGCGGGAATATGCAGCTCATTTGCATTTAAAGTGATACAGCTCTTTTTTTAGGTGCACACAAAAAATTACATTTTCCAGCTGTTATAATAAATTATCTGTTGGGTAAGACATATTCTGAGGACACCCAAGACAAATATTACATCTTGTAAAAAAGGGGCATTATACTGTAGGTGCCAATGCCATTTAAAGCTGCTTTTTTAAATTCATCAAATAATCCTGAAAATAATTTATTATTGATAATAAATGTATCATTGATTAAAAACAAAACAAACAAAAACATTTGATAATAGAGGGTGTATATTGAGCATCAAATCAGTAGTAACAGAGTAAGGGCTGCTGAAAATGTAGCTTTGCCATCACCAAGCAGTTTGTTTTAACTGTATTTTTTATTAAATAATTGCAGCTTTATTGGGCATAAGAGTCTTTAAAAAAAGGTTTACAATTAGAAGTATAATGAAAAACAATATGAACAAAAATAAATAATAACAAAATAATTAAAGAATAATTTATGAATAATATAATATAAATGCAATGAAACCATTTTACCAAAAAATCCTATTAGTCAATATTTTAATATTATTCAATGTCTTTGTCTTTACCAATAGAATTCAATGGAATTCGTGACCATAGTAAGCTAGAAGTGCTTTTGGGAAACACACCCCTGATCATTTCATGCTATTTGCCATTCTACCACGCTTTCCTATTTCTGTGAATGCGATGAGGACGACGCTTACACACCCTAAAATCTCTGCAGGTCTAGATGTGAAAGGAAGGAGTGTAGGGGGAGAGTACTGCAGCCATGACTCATCTGCAGTCATAAACACAGCACACACACACACACACATGCGCGCGCGCAGACCAGAGGCACGATGAACACAGGGCCTCCTATCACATCAGTAGCAATAAAAGAGGTGGAAACCCAGCGTGCTGCTCTCTCTGAGGGAGGTGCTTTCAGTGGTAGGTCTGTTGCTTTTTGAACATGTCGTCTCGTTGGGTCCCGGCAATGGTCACCTCACACCGTTAAACAGGAAGCTGATTTTCTGCTATCAGGAAGCACAGATGTTAGAAGAGCTAAATATGAGACGGGGTATCATGCTGTCCCTCAGACGCTTGAAAGCTGTCTGGGGGCAACTCCAACCAGTTGGAATCCTCTTCACACATGCACAAAGTCAAGGTCGTCCCTACTGAGAGGGAAACTGTAAGCGTATGAATGGTTTGAATGAGCTGAGGTTATTTCGTAAAATATGCTGTTTCAGGGAAGCGCGCAATTCCTTCATCGGCCAGATGGAGCCAGTATCAGAGGAATTAATGTCTTCACTGTTGCTGAACCATATGTGAGACTGCGTATCCTGCTCTCATCTAACTGTCTCTTATTTTCTGTCTGTCAAACACACACACACATACATGCAGGTTTAAGCTGCTCAGTCAGGAAGAAGGCGAGTACTTCAACGTACCTGTCCCAGCTGAAGGAGAAGAAGGCAATGAGGAATTCCGGCAGAAGTTTGAGGTGAGCGAATGTGTGTGTGTTCACCTGCTTTTATAGGTGTGCCTAAAGAGTATAGTGTTTGTTTGATTTATTTAACAAGAGATAAGCCTAGAGAACATGGCTGTCTTTAGGGGTCGACTGATTATCGGTGCCGATATTAAGCATTTTTATGGTTATCGGTATCGGTCATTTCCAAAACTGATTTGCCGATAAAATGAATTTAAAGGTTTTTGTCAGATCCCTTGTTATTCCTAATTTTGACATTCATTTGGTTTTGTATTAGGTATTTGTTTTGTTTTATTTTGTGTTTGTTTTTGGTTTATGTTTGTTTGTGTCAAGATTTATAAAAAAAATTGCTTTGTTTTTGTTTTGTTTTTTTGTTGTTTTTGTTTTAGTCTGTTTTTTATTTTTGTTTTGCATTTGGATTTTTTTTGTGCATTTAATTGAGTGTTTTTTACTTTGTTTTTTATTTGTGGTTGTCTTTTGTTTGTTTGTTTGTTTTTGCGTTTACTTTTGTACATAATTATTGTTTCTTTTTCCATCCTTTTGTTTCTTGTGGTCATGTACAGTACTTGGGGTAGTGGAATATTCTCCTTTCTGTTTTAGAAAAATGCAGTCATTGTTACTTAGAATGGAGTCAGATGGGCGGGACAGGGTTTGAAAACTAAGAAGGTACATTTAGCTAAATTATTATATTTGGATAAAGGATTATGAGGACAAACACTTCTTAATTTGAGTAAAATTCACTTGAATCATGCCTAATAAGACCAGGAATGTATAAAAGTAAATAGATCCTGTTTTGATTTTATGTTGATTTTGACTCTCCCAACTGGGTGCGAGCAGGTAAAGTGAACAAGAGAGAGGTCTATGTGCATGAAGCATATATCACTCACTGACAAATCTGGCATAAATACACATTGGCAAATCCTAGCGTCCTCCCAAACTAATCACACTCACGTCAACCTGCATTCTGCTCCACATGTCCCAATTTGAATACAGAGTAGAGATGACTGAGAGGTATCAGCACGAACCTCCTGATCCCTGGGCTTTCTTCACCACAGATGGTTTCCTCTGGTTTCCACTTTTTTTGAGAGCACACAGTAGTTAGTAGTTCAGACATATTTCTCACAAAGTTGATAGGTGAAAATGGTCTTGACAGTCGGTTTGTGCGGGTTGGTTGGTGTGCGTGTGGCTTGTATGTTCGATGCATTGTTTGTGTATGTGTGTGTGTGTGTGAAGGGGCACAAACTGTGCAAGTCTCTGCATAATTCAAACGGTCCCGCGAGCAGACCCAGTTGTAGACCCAGTGCATGATGGTATTATTTATGAACAGCCCAATGCGAAACTTAGCGCTACTTGGACTGTGTGTGTGTGCATGTGTGTGTGTGTGTGTGTGTGTGTGTCTGAGCTGGCAGTTTTCCTTCACATGGTGTGATGCATAATTCAAAATGTGAGAAATGGTCAATCTGTAGCTCATATGGTGGGCTGGCATTTCACACATCATGGAGAAAAAACGTCTTAAGTAGGTTTTCAGTCTTTTCCTTTAATCTCTCTTTTGTCTTGTTTTTATTTTATTTTTGTCTTGACTCATTTAAAAAAAAACCTAATAAGCAGCATCTAGTCCTTTGGTCTGTATAGGCACATTTTAATAATAAAAAATGTATGTCTAAATAGACCAATAGTATTTAATAACTAACTAATTTTACAAATTGCAACCATTTATTATTATTATTATTATTATTATTATTATTATTATTTTATTTTAAAACCTAGTCTCCTCATGTGTTTCTGTCTATATAGACAAATTTTATAATACTATATAAATTATATTATTAAAATATTTAATTGTATACATTTATTAATTTTATATTACTATAAAAAAAAATTGCACTCTTATTTTTCTAGTAACATGATTTCATTATTGCAAATTAATTATAGTAGTAGTAATATTATTATTATTTTATTAATTTATTTGTTAATTTTACATTTTTAACATTATTGCAAAATATCAATAATAAAATAATAATGATAGTCATCAATCATCTTTGTAATACATGAAGATAAATAGGTAATAATATAATAACAATTTATTGACTGTATTTATCTTATGTCAGTCTGTTTTTATAATTACAGTTATTATTATTGTCACATAAACTCAAACTTTTACAGCTTAGAAGGCAACACAATTAAGTTGTTTTGAAATTCTGGAGCAGCTTTTGTGTCTGTTATGCCTTAAAACACTGACTCTGTAGGCAGCGCTCTATCTTTGGAGCAATTCTCTCATATATTAGCTTCACATCTGGTGTCTTGTTCAGATGTAAGTTGTTCGATTGTTGCTGGCGAGAATGACCCAGCTTTCCCAGCATGACTCAAGACTGTGAGTGGATGTGAGGGGAGGATGCTTAGTCTCCATTTGAGAGCATCAGGATGGGAGATGCAAGAAAGGCCAGCGATTCGGTTCCTCTCTGTGGGGTCTTTGTGGTCAGAGCAGGTCTCTGCTGAAAGGCGGAGGGGGCAGATGAAGGATTGGCCTGGTGGTGCTCACATTGAGCTCATTAAGGCCGGGGCTGTATCAGGCTACCTGCCAGCAGCTCCATCACACTTGCGCACACAGACTGACCGACAGGCCTCCCTCAGGATCAGTGTCAGTAACACAGAACTGGTCACTCCTGTTCCTGTGCTGGAGGACCGGAGCGCCCACATCACGCAACGCTCCGAGCTGTAGCCTCATGTCAACTTTTGTTCCTGCGTCACGAGCTATAGCCAGATTTGGCTCAGCATGAAAACAGAGATGGGGAAATGACTCATTATCTCAAACTCGTTTTGGATCAGCTCCGGTCTTATATGGATACGAACATTTATATGGACTCAACTTGCCCAGGAGTCAATGACGTGACATACTTAAAATATATATATATATTATTTGAATAAATATATAAATTATTGAAAAAGAAAAGTTTCTCACACAGACTACTTTGAAACTGTATTTTGCTAAAGATGCACACTTTTAACATGAGTTTAAGCACTTGTTCACAATTTTACAATTAAGCTACTCATAGGGTCAACATTACATTTTAGAAATTATTATAGAATTATTATAGAAATTATTTTCATGTATTAGCAATAAATAAAATAAAAAAATAAAGTTTACAGGTTTTTGGATTTTGGATCAGCAAAAGCTTACATTTTCAGTATTTTTAATAACTTTGCACAAAAAGACAACACAATATGATAACAGTATACACATGTACTGAATCAAAATATCGATAAACAGTGATAGCAAGTTACTATTTGTTTGTGCAAAAAGCATAAGCAACACTAAATTGTCTAGTCCACACTATGAAACTTATAGGGGTATCCAAACTTTTAGAGAAGTGTAAATGTACATGAAATACTAAGAAAACTAAAAAGGTCTTATTATTTCTAATCATCTGCACTTACTACATTCAAAATAAATGCAAATTTGCAATGTAATGTTTTTTAGTCAGTAATTTGTATTCCTTTGTAGAAAAATTGCAGACAACCTATATATATATATATATATATAATTAATATATAAGTAAGGAATAATTGACGACGGGCCATTGAATTATTAGAAAAATAATGCACACCTGAGGTGGTGATGCGGCCACGATGCAAAGCAGAATTTATTTAATTTAATTATTTTTCTAATAATTCAACTGCCTGGAGTCAATTATTCCGCTTATACTACGGTTACCACACCTCAAGACAACGATCCGATGATTTATTTAAAGGGATTCGTCCGGATTTTGTACTTGAATCGCTATTGTGAGTAGGATTATTTATTCCGCATCTCATCCAATGCCTCTTTTACTAGCTGGTAATGGATGCTTATTCTGTATGAATTAGGCTACCTCTGTACATCTCTAAAAAGCGCTGTTATTACCTCACTAGTGAGAAAAGTCATGTGTAGCCTTTAAGATGCTACACTATATAGGCTGATAACTGATTAAATCATCAGCCTTTTGTGCAAACTGCGTGACCGTTATTACTGTTAACTATGAAGTGATATGGAACTGTAATAGGGTCAAGAGAGCTACCTGGA
Organism: Carassius auratus; assembly: GCF_003368295.1. Lineage (NCBI taxonomy): Eukaryota > Metazoa > Chordata > Actinopteri > Cypriniformes > Cyprinidae > Carassius > Carassius auratus. The sequence continues at coordinate 62,521 of NW_020525721.1, forward strand.
ACTACATTCACCGTGCGTTTCCCAGAAAAATGATTGCACACTTCTGAACGTTCATCAGCCAATCAGATTCAAGCATTCAACGGCCCAGTACGTTTAAATAAGTTTAAAGGGGGGGTGAAATGCTCATTTTAACTCAATCTCCTGTTAATCTTGAGTACCTATAGAGTAGTACTGCATCCTTCATATCTCCAAAAAGTCTTTAGTTTTATTATATTCATAAGAGAAAGATAGTCTGTACCGATTTTTTTTTTTTCCGGAAAAACATGAGCGGCTGGAGGGGCGTGACGTGTGGGCGGAGCTAAAGAATCGCGAGCGTGAGTAGGCTTTTGCGTTGAGAGCGTTTGGAAGCTGTGACATTACCGTGAGGAAAAAAACATAATCCAAAACAAACTATGGCTAACAGTCAGATTCAGCGTATATTTATGATCCAGAATCAGATCCAGAGGCTGAGATTTAACAAGAGCAGCAGTAGCAACGACTACAGCAGGACGTCTCTATGTGATATGTATTGAAACTGTATATCTTTGCTTAGCGGTTTTGGAAAATGACTAAGTTCCACTTTATGTCGTCTTTTTTTTTTTTTTTTTAAGCTGTACATGTGGAAAGTGCAGTTTGATGACAACATCGCATGTTGTTTACTTGATATGCTTACGCGCCGATAGCTAAGTTAACAACACAGAGATATTTGAAGCAGTTTTACTCACCGCCTGCGGTTCCAACACACGATTGTGACCCTTTTTCGTTGGGACTGCATTATCCTTAAGAAATATACGATGTGCAAATCCGGCGTCAAACTGGGCCTTGTTTGTAAAACAAGCATCTTCAAAATGTAGTGGAACAAACACAAACACTTGCACAACTCTGTTGATGCTCTGTAAAAATAAACTCCATCCACTGGTCCCTTAATGCAGTTTTTTTTTTTTTTTTTTGGTAATCTGTGCAGGGTTGTCTTGCCCTGGTAATCAAAAACACACTTCTTTTGTGACATTTCGCGACGCTCTCGCTCTGATCAGTGAATGTCTGTGCTCAGCCTCGCTATACGGGAGTGCGCGCTCTTCCGGCAGACGTGCCCTTAGGACCCATATAAGGAAATTCCGCTCCATCTAACGTCACACAGAGCCATACTTGAAAAAAACTTTCCGAAACTTGTGACATTCCGGAAGAGGTATTTTTAGAACAAAAATACTCCTTCAAACGTACAACTTAATTTTTGGAACTTTGTCCATGTTTAGCTTGGGATTCCAACTCTTTAACAGTGTAAAAAACTCAGTATGCATGAAATAGCATTTCACCCCCCTTTAATTAAGACTCTTAATTAAAGTGTGGTACTTGCGCACATTTTTTTTCAAACTCTTTTTGTTCATTTTCAGCTCAATTAAAATGCTTTAATCTGGATGGTGGAACAACCTGTAGAAGTACCATTGTTGATCGTTTTTGTTTGTAAACAGTAATTTCATCTCGAATGAACAATTAAATGATAAAAAGCAAGAATATTTAACCAAACATTTACTTTACTGCTGAAAAAAGATGCTGAAAGCCAAGCAGGGTCTTCTGAGACTACTGCTGAGTAATAAATAAGTATTTTGAAAACAGCTGAGCTGGTATGCTAGCATTGCTAATGTTAGTGAACTCTTCCCCAGCACCACTGTTCAGTCCTCTGAAAAAACAACATGAGGCTATTTTTGTGTGTGTGTGTGTGTCTCTGAGGTGTAATCAGAAGCGTTAAGTCGTCTCACCTAATAGCCGCCCTCCTGTTGATAGCATCTCCTCAACTTTTATTCACCTGCAATTTGACCTGTCAAGACGCGACCACCTCCCTCCACATTTCACCGCTATGAACAAATGACTTCCTCTCACTGTTTAGCTCTTTATTTTTTTCTCTTCGTTCTCACTCCACCCTCCACACCGCTGTGCAGAAATGATGGTATTTGTGTGCAATGAAGCGCGGTGAAGGCGATGCATTCAACTCACTGGAAATCTACCCACATTAGCATTTGTCTCCGTTCCTTTTTATCCCTCACTTCCCATTCTCTCTCATCCTCTCTTGCACCCTTCCTGTCAATTCTGGATCAGACAAATAATGGTTGTCGCCACAGGGTCGCCGAGCAGAGCGTTTGATGCTGTATGTATATGTGTGCGTGTGCATTGGTTTTACTGCTGAGCAGAATACGGATGTTTGTCTTTTACAAAAGAAACACTGCCTTAGTCCAGTGATGAGGCTCTTTGCTGGATACAGAGCTAATCGCTCGTTCACGCCCAGCAATCGATGGAGGAGGAGGAGGTGGAGAGCATTTTGTGTGTGCATGTGTTTGTGCCACTCAACTCGTGGTTTTGGCGGAGAGACAGAGCTTCTCAAATGGCTTTTCCCCAGAGGCCACACGTCCCTTCAGATCCACAGAACCACGACCTTCAGAGCGAGAGATGGGGAAAAACCCTGAGCTACGAAGATTAGAGGAATTGTTCAGCCACAAATGAAGATTCTGTCATCATTTAATTACCCTCATGTTGTTCCAAAGTTGTAGCACAAAAGGAGATATTGTGAATCATGTGCTGGCTGCTGTTTTCCAGGCGATTGCAGTGAATAGCAACTGGACCCTTCAAGCTTCGAAAAGGAGACAAAGCATCATAAAAAGATCATAAAAGTTGTGCATAAGACATGCAGTATTTTGGAAATCTTCTAAAGTGTTGTGGTAGAGTGAGGTACAGACCAAAACATTAGTGGTTCACTGACCGTCCTCCATTTCAGTGAGCCGGAATATTTCAAATGTCAAAACAATAATTTCCAGATAAAATATCTATGAATACCTTTCAGTTCTGTTCCAAAGTTTAAAATATATATAATAATAATAATAATTTTTGTTTGGTTACACATAAATATTTAAATAATCATATATTTAAATAAATAAATATTTAAATAAAGCATAGATGTTTAAGTATTTAAACAAAATATAACAAATATTTAAATAAATGAATATTCAAGTTGTTAAAGGATCATAAAATTGGTTTATATGACTATTAATTTTTATGACACTTTTATCCAAAGCAACTTAGAAAAGAGGAGAAACAAAGTAATTAATCAAAAGCCAACAATATTCGTAATATACAATGCTAGGTTTAATAGACAATTATATCAATGATATGTTCAGTTATATATTCAAGGCTTTTATATTCAAGGTGCATTCAAAGTGACTGGTGTAGCTCCGGCTACAATGTTCTTCCGCAAGACGCAAGCAGTTCTGTTTATTAACCGCCAGAGCGTCAAAAGTTCCCTACTGCAGCTTTAAAGCGAGTTTCAGACCCTATTCATTGTAACTTATAAAAAGAGCAGCCAGTACATTATTCTAAATTACTTATTTTGTGTTCTTCAGACAAAGTCTGTAAAAAATGTGGGTAAATAATGACCCCTTTAAATGAGATAAAGGTAGCGCAGACAGACAGAAAAAGAGGCATGGATGTGTGAGTGAGGCTGAGCACTGGGCCGTGTGTTTGTCTGCAGGGACGTCTGAACAGTAGGGAGTGGGTTAATGGAATTCTATGCTAGACTGAGCCGCATGCCAGCCTCACAATATGGCAGCAGTTTGGAAATTAAAATTGAATGTACTCCAAGATGTGAGAGAGAGGGCAGTGAGACAGGCGTGTGTGGGATTGGCCAAAGGGACCCAGGCAATCCTACACATTCATTCTGCTGGTAAATAGCAGTGTAATCATGGGAGAAGTGAGAGGCAGGCAGAAATTCATTTGGAGTGATTGTAAAAGTGTCAGAATTGAGAATTGCGTATTTTTAATCACAGTCACCTCTTGTTCATATCCCATGTAATTTAACAGATGTGTTTGTGCACTGCATAACATGACTGTTAGAAATGAGTTTATCTGATGACCTGGTGGACAGAGCACATGTGAGCACATGTGTGGCATTTACCTGTCTTTGATAGTTTCTAGAAAATAGCTCTTATTATTCCCTGTCAGTTCTGTCCCATCTATTAAATGTGAAAAATCTCATTTTATTTTATATTCAGTAGTTACGTAAAAAAAAAAAAAAAAGTATTTTAAAAAGTCAAACACAGAGATAGTTAACAAAAATTCAAATAAAAACATTATATGAAAAAAAATACTTATGTATAAAAAATGACATATTTTAAATAAATATAAATATTCAAATAAAACTCATATATTTTTAAATACATATGGAAAACAATATTTAGATAAATATTTAAAATAGTAGACAGACAAATATATTAAAAAAAATGTCCAAATAGCATGCTGACTGCAGGAATGTCGACCAGAGCCCATCAACTGAATGTTCATTACTCTAACATAAGCCGTCTCCAAAGGCGTTTCAGAGAATTTGGCAGTACATCCGACCGGCCTCACAACCACAAACCATATGTAAACACACCAGCCCAGGACCTCCACATCAGCATCTTCACCTCCAAGATCATCTGAGACCAGCCACCCAGACAGTTGCAGCAACAATCGATTTGCATAACCAAAGAATTTCTGCACAAACTGTCAGAAAGCATCTCAGGGAAGCTCTTCTGCATGCCCATCGTCCTCATCAGGGTCTCGACGTGACTGCAGTTTGTCATCGTGACCACCTTGATGGTGCCCATTGTGATGCCATTCATCCACGACCATCACCTCATGTTGCAGCACAATAATGCACAGCCCCATCTTTCAAGGATCTGTACACAATTAATGGAAGCTTAAAAGATCCCAATTCTTGCATGGCCAGCATACTCAACGGACATGTCACCCATTAAACATGTGTGGGATGCTCTGGACCAGTGTATACGACAGCGTGTTTCAGTTCCTGCCAATATCCACCAACTTCACCCAGCATTTGAAGAGGAGTGGACCATGTTTTCACAGACCACAATCACCAACCTGATCAACTCTATGTGAAGGAGATGTGTTGCACTGTGTGAGGCAAATGGTGGTCAAACCAGATACTGGCTGGTTTTCGGACCCCCCAATACAGTAAAACTGCACATTTTAGAGTGGCCTTTTATTATGGCCAGCCTAAAACACGCCTGTGCAATAATCATTCTGTCTAATCAGCATCTTGAAATGCCACACCTGTGAGGTGGATGGATTATCTCACTAACACAGATTTAGACAGATTTGGTGAACAATATTTGAGAGAAATAGGCCTTTTGTGTACATAGAAAAAGTCATAGATCTTTGAGTTCAGCTCATGAAAATTGCTTTTATTATTTTGTTCAGTGTATATGTATGAATATATTTATATATTCTTAATGATATTATATATAATCAGTCTTAACTAGCATTGATTTTGTATTTAATCATTTATAAATAATATATTATTGTCCAGCACCACATTCTTTTGTACCACTGTTTGAAGAATTTATCTTCCAGAATCTGGCAGTAAGTTTTAAGAGCTCATTTCAAGTCAATCCTGCATGACAGACTTTTCAGGATAGGAGATGGAATAAAAATGGGCTCCTAAAACTTACTGCCAGATTCTGGGAGATAAATTCTTCAAACAGTGGCACAAGAGGACCACTGTTTGAAGACTTATATAGACTTATTTGTCTATAAAGCCTATAAAAAAATTGTCTTAATGTATTTCACAACATTTCAGCAGTTGTTCTTATTAAGTGAGGGTACGTTTTTGCTAAATTTTGGCACTGGAGACTAAATGGTTCTTGATGGTTTAACACCTAATTCTTCACATTAATTCTTAATGCTTTTGCAGTTAACGTGTCTTTTTTTTTTCTGACCCCACTGTCACAGTGAGCATTTTCCTGTCCAGTAGTCATGTCTTTACTTTCCACTTTCTGTATTGCATCAGTTTTGAATATTTCTCATGAAGATTTAATCATTGTTGACATCTCAGACTGAGTTAAACATCTTTTTTGGCTCAATTTATCAGTAAAAGTAAACATGCCTAATAATTCTGCACATCTGAGTTGTTTTTACTTCCAGCCTTCATGGACAATTATAGATCACTTATAAATGATTAAATGAAAAAAATATCAGAATTTCAACATGCCTAATAATTATACATGCAGTGCACACACACACACACACACACATATATATATATATTAAAATTATATATATTCAATTTTTTTTTTTTTTTTTTTTTAAAGGTAGACGGACAGACAATACAGACTATTATGCAGCGTTTGATGCTTAGAACAAGTAAAAAAAATACAGTCAAATATCCAAATAAATGTTTCTTGTTTTAAGCATACTGACATATTTTTAGAGTAAGAAATCAAGATAACAAGTTAAAATAGTGTCTGCAGTGCATAAAAAGCAAAGTAAGTGAGGAATTTTGACGCACTGTTGTGTTTTGTGTGTCGGCCCAAGTTCTGTGCAGATGTGTTGTGAATGAGAAAAGCTTTTAGTGCACTTGTGTTGTGTGAGACCGTATGTGTGTTCGCGTGACCTGTTGCCAGGCTGCTGTAGGTGTGATTGGCTCACAGCTGTAGATAATGGATCAGTTCTCAGTGGACTGTGAAGGAGAAAGTTGGTGAACAAGGAAATCGGCAGTACACTTCCCCTCAGCCTGCAGCCGACGGGGCCTAATGACTGTGCCCCGTGACCCGCACACACACTTAATACAGAAGGAACCACAGACATTCACACAGGCCGTCTGTCATTCCGTAGCATGCCAGCTTGGGCAGCCTGATCCTTGCCAGAAACTAAACGTTCACCCAGGGAGAGCGAGAGATACACACACAGACACACACCCACTTCCTATGTGTCTAACAAACACTTTAGAGCTGTTTTACAAATGCTGCCAAAGACATATTTAATATAGCACTTTGTATTATAGATACATGCTGTCTTATTCACACATGCACACAATAGCCAAAAACTGCTGCTTCTGCAGTCTGGGTGACAGGTTTTCCCAGTGTTTGCTGAATCATGTGTTCGACAGATTTAGCAGCGACGTGATGTATAGACCTGTTTAAGAAATTCAGTAACATCAACAGAGAGAAACAAACAAAAGATGTCAGTCATGTCAGGTTGTGACTCATTCTTATGTTGGTACTGTATGTGTGTGGGCCAGGTTTTTCCTTCATCGTGAAGCCCAAATGTTCCCACAAGGATAGTAAAACCTGAGATTGCGGAGACCAGCAAACAATCGGAAGAAAATAAGAAAAAGACTAGAAATATAGATGCGATGGTGCTTGGGGAGACTTATGGAGCAGTTGTTATTTTTGCATTTACTCACACTTTCCAGTGCCTCGCTGTAAGCTTGCACTCTTTCTCCATTTCATTGGTCTTTCCTCATTGCTGCTCTTTAAAATGTTGAGAGAGTGTGCATATATAAAGACAAGATGGCTAGATTTGAAAGTTTTAAGCTTTAGGCTTTCTTGTCAAAGACTAGCTGTCAGCAGACTAGAAATGAAGGCTTGGAGTTTGTGCTTAGCTTTTAATAAACAGTAAATGTCTTAATGAAAATCCAAAAATGCTAACAGGTTTCTGTGTGGATGCAGAATATATGTGTGGTATGTCTAACCTGTCTTTCATGTATTGATAACTGAATCTTTGAACCAAAAATACTTTTTTTCATTGTCTCATTGTTTCATTGGTATTATTTGGATGAATAATGTATTTGTACTAAATTGATTATCAGCTAATATCAGAGTTTTTAATTTATTTATAGGCTATAGGTTAAAAGGGATGGGCAGTAGTTCAAATACATGTATTTAAAATAACTATTTGAAATACAAAAATACTATTAAAGTTAACTTGTTGATAATTCTGGATTTTCAGTCAAATGCATGTTGTGATCTTGCTTTTATTACAGAGGCAATTACAGGGGCAACTGAGGTTAATTGTGGTATTTGCAGCTTTACACACAAACTACATTAATACATGTTCATCAGTAAGATGAGAACCAGACCCATTATAAATCTAAATGTACTCGAAATGAAACGAATTTAAAAGTTTGATATCCTAGCAAGTAGTAATAAAGACTTTTGCTATCATAATGATAACAATACCGCATGCAAAAATAGTAAATAAACTGTTCGATGCTCCGGCGCGTTTAGCGATCACACTACATGTGTACTGCTCCCGAGCCACCTCTTCAAGCGGGCCAGGGCATGGTTAAACAAACACACTTGTGAAATGAACTGGACCTTGTGGGGTCAATCGCGCTCAAACATGGATCAGATCCCCTGTGTGAATAGCAGACAGCACACCACAACTATAACCATAACCGCAAAAACAATGATGAATGATAAAAACACTGACAGCCAATTGGAATCATTTCTGCTTTAAAGAGCTTGAGCATTTAAAGTGACAGATGCCACAACTGCATTTTATACTTAGAATACACTAATATAGTTATCTTTATAATTTTCGTCCTTGGTGTAAATAGGCCTTAATAGTGTTACTTCACTGGATTGCTCATTTTAAATTTATTTTTACATAAATACTGTATTTGTATTTACATATATTTTCCCACACAGTATTTGTGCCCATCTCTGTTGGTTAAACTTAAATATGTTGTAACATACATGTACTCATTACCCCTGTTTTTATATTTAGATTACATTTAAGGTCGTGTAATGCTCATTGAAAGGTAAATGTAATCTAAACGTAAAAATATTAGTACAATAAATATGCATGTTAGTAAGTAACGTACATATAAGTACCTAAAAGGTAAAATTTTTCTATGAGAGTGTAGGTTTCTGTGATTTTTGTTTTAGAAGTAGGGGAAAGAAAATATCATTAGCTCAGTATAAAAACAATAGAAGTCAACTGAAAGTCACCACCATGCTTGAAAAACAAACGTGTATGTCTATGTTGTCTCTGACCCCGCTCTAACACAAGCTTATTGTTTCTTTTTGCTCTTTCCCAACAGAGAGCTAAAATTGGTCCCAGCAAAACAGACGGCTCTTCCTCTAACGCCATCTCCAAATTTGACAGCAATGGCAACAGGGACCGCATGAAGCTGTCCGACTTCAATTTCCTCATGGTGTTGGGCAAGGGTAGCTTTGGAAAGGTAACTCTTGCCCTCTTCTCTCTCTCTGTGTGTGTCTCAGGTAGGCTCACTGGTGCTTTGAGCAGCAGGTAATCTCGCCGTGAGGTCACTCTAAAAAACTACGATTACTAGAGCGCAGGCTAAAAGACAGCGAGAGGGGAAATAGGAGGGCGAGTGGGCTCATGTTCCAGCTGCTGCCAGTTGCCATGGCAACAGGATTTTAAAATGATATTGATATGTTGAGGAGGAGCGCTAGACCTCTGTCAGCATCATTAGCCAAGACTGTTTGATGTGCTCCACGTCATGACAAACAGAATGTCAGGCTCACTGTTGCATCTTACAGACTGATCTGTCCTTTATTCTCCACCAAGCGTTATACACAGATGTCTGTACGTGACTCTGAGTCTGTCTTGAAGTCAGCTGGAACTTGCAGTCTGAAGAAATTACAAATCTGCAGAACATTAAAGTAGTTTTGGGATTAATAAAATATGACAATTTGCCAACTTAAAGGGATAGTTCACCTAAAAAATTCCCCTACTATGTAAGAACATACTATGGAAGTCAATAGTTACTCTCTGCTTTTTGGTAACAAACATTCTGCAAAATTTCTTGTGTTCAACAGAAAAAAGAAACTTATACATGTTTGGAACAAATGGAAGGTGAGTAAACAATGACCGAGTTTTCATGTTTGGGTGAACTAAACATCTAAATCAAGTCATAGTATCTTACACAATTTTCCTTCTCAGGCATTCATCTTGTTTTTAAAGTAATTTAAAATTTGGTCATCCTTTAGTCACCCTCATGTAATTCCAAACATGTATGGGATGTACCAGGCTTGAGATAAGTGAACATGTAAATGTCCACATCACCTCCGTATACAAAGAAAGAAAGTTAATTACGGCTACTTTTCGTTTTTGGAAGAAGATGCGCTGTGAGGAGTAAGCCTTGAATTGTGATGCCAACTCAGCTTAATGCAGCAGATGATCTCATTCAAGTCATTTATTTTTACTTATATTGGTGTTAATTTGACATAAACTTCACACCTTCACTTGTTGGAATTTTTCCTAACTATAATGCCAGACTAAAATATTTAGAGTGCAACATTTTTAAATATGATTCATACGAATTGAAATATGACCATTCATTGCATCTACAGGTGCATCTCAATAAATTAAAATGTCACGGAAAAGTTAATTTCAGTAATTCAACTCAAATTGTGAAATTTGTGTATTAGATAAATTCAATGCACACAGACTGAAGTAGTTTAAGTATTTGGTTCTTATAATTGTGATGATTTTGTCTCACATTTAACAAAAAACCCACTGTATTCACAATCTCAACAAATTAGAATTTCTTCATAAGACAAAAAAACAAAAAACATTTTTAGTGAATTGCTGACCTTCTGGAAAGTATGTTCATTTACTGTACATATATTCAATACTTGGTAGGGGCTCCTTTTGCTTTAATTACTGCCTCAATTCGGCGTGGCATGGAGGTGATCAGTTTGTGGCACTGCTGAGGTGGTCTGGAAGCCCAGGTTTCTTTGACAGTGGCCTTCAGCTATCTGAATTTTTTGGCCTCTTGTTTCTCATTTTCCTCTTGACAATAGCCCATAGATTATCTCTGGGGTTCAGGTCTGGTGAGTTTGCCGGCCAGTCAAGCACACCAACACCATGCTCATTTAATCAACTTTTGGTGCTTTTGGCAGTGTGGACTGGTGCCAAATCCTGCTGGAAAATGAAATCAGCATCTTCAAAAAGCTGGTCAGCAGAAAGAAGCATGAAGTGCTCCAAGATTTCTTGGTAAATGGGAGCAGTGACTTTGGTTTGCAAAAAAACACAATGGACCAACATCAGCAGATGACATTGCACCCCTAAATCATCACAGTCTGTGGAAACTTAACACTAGACTGAGCTATAAGCCATGAGCTTCTCCACCCTTCCTCCAGACTCTAGGACCTTGGTTGCCAAATGAAATACAAAACTTGCTCTCATCTGAAAAGAGGACTTTGGACACTGGGCAACAGTCCAGTTCTTCTTCTCCTTAGCCCTGGTAAGACGACTCTGACGTGGTCTGTGGTCCACCAAACTCCTTGACACATCTGTGTGTGGTGGCTCTTGATGCCAGTCCATTCCTTGTCAAGATCACTCAATTTCTTGAATCGATTTTGCTTGACAATCCTCATAAGGCTGCGGTTCTCGGTTGGTTGTGCATCTTTTTCTTCCACGTTTTTTCCTTCCATTCAACTTTCTGTTGACATGCTTGGATACAGCACTCTGTGAACAGCCAGCATCTTTGACAATGGATGTTTGTGGCTTACCCTCCATGTAAAGGGTGTCAATGATAGTCAGATCAGCAGTCTTCCCCATGATTGTGTAACCTAGTGAACCAATCTGAGAGACCATTTTGAAGGCTCATGAAACCTTTGCTGGTGTTTTGAGTTGATTAGCTAATTGGATAGTCACCATATTCTAATTTGTTGACAAATAGGTGGGTTTTTGTTAATTGTGAGCCAAAATCATCTCAATTATAAGAACCAAAGGCTTAAACTACTTCAATCTGTGTGCATTGAATTTATTTAATACACAAGCTTCACAATTTGAGTTGAATCACTAAAATAAATGAACTTTCTCATGACATTCAAATTTATTGAAATGCAACTGTAGATGTTGTAGGATTCATAACCCTAACCCTAACCCAGATCATTTAGATCCAGCAGCCATATCACCCTGCTTCCCAAGACTGGTTGCCCAATGAAGCTAAGAAGGGCTGAGCCTGGTCAGTACCTGGATGGGAGACCTCCTGGGAAATATTAGGTTGCTGCTGGAAGAGGTGTTAGTGAGGCCAGCAGGGGGTGCTCACCTTGCAGTCTATGTGGGTCCTAACACCCCAGTGTAGTGACAGAGACACTATACTGTTAAAAAACACCGTTCATCAGATGAGATGTCAAACCAAGGTCCTGACTCTCTGTGGTCAATAAAAATCCCAGGATGTCCTTTGAAAAGAGTAGCGGTGTAAACCCAGCATCCTGGCCAAATTTCCCCATTGGCCTCTGATCATCATGGCCTCCTTATAATCCCCATACGCTGATTGGCTTTTTTTTAAATATAACACATTACGTTACTGCGTTACCAGGAAAAGTAATTAGATTACAGAAATTCTGGTGGGGACCAACAGCTGCTTGGTTCTTCAAAATTCTTTTGTGTTCAACGTAAAACAGAAACTTACAGGTTACTGATCTGGAACGACTAAATGTTGACAAAATTGTCATTTTTGAGTGAACTATTCCTTTAACAATGTGGAGATGCTTTTACTGGAATAAAGACAAAGATGCTCATTAAAAAATCTTTTAGAAGAGTAAATAGGGGACACTTTGTCGAAAACACGGTGGATTCCATGATGCTGAGCCTTCAGCAGAGAGAGCTTCAAAAGCTGACAGATGTGCACATTCACGAGTCCAATAGTGTGATTATGGGTTTGATGCAGATCTCACAGTTGGAGACATGATCATTGATCAGATTCTGTCCTTGAATATGCTGATCCTGGAGCAGTTCTCATCCAGGGCCCAGCAGATACTTTTGTGCAGCTGTACTAGCTGACAATGTCCTTGAGACTTTGGAGCACTGTGTGCAGTCGTGTATCTTTTGTTTGATGTGCGTTTTTCTGAACAGGTATGCAGCGGTAATGAATGCGTTGGAATGGATATGACCTGCTTGCTATGCTGCCAAAGTAGTATGTGTGTGTGTGTGTCTGAGTGTGTGTGTATGTGTGTTAGGGTGTAGAGCCTGTGAGGAGCAGATGGTGTCCTCTGTAATGTTGAAGTGTATCGCTTCTCTTTTCCCATCGCCAGTCACAAGGTGTCCATCTGGGGCTGCTTTTACACTGAAATAACTCTGCTCATTTCAGTATGTGCATTTATTTTCAAGCGAGAGTTAAAAGGCAAAGCCAAACTGTCCGTAAGGTTCATAACAGTGATGGGAGCTAATTTGAACCTGTAGCTTTCCAAACTACAAGATACACATAAATAGTTATGATGCAGTCAAGCAACTTTTTCTACAACCTGAAAAACATCAAATAACTTTGTCTAAAAACTTTCAAATGCCACTTAAATTGGTAATATATATATATATATATATATATATATATATATATATATATATATATATATATATATATATATATATATATATTCAAATGGATAGATTTACTGCAAATTATCTGATTTTCTGGTGCTACATATGTGAGAGAGAAAGGAGATTTTAGGAGCGCATGCTTGTTTACTGTTGCTACTTGTTGAAGTGGCTTGATTAACCAGATCAATATTAGATTGTAGCTCAGCTTTAGTTCCATTATTTATGTTAATTGGCATTATGTAAATTTAGTGATGTTACTGCATTTCATATTACTTTTTCTGTTCTGATTGTTTCAATGTTATCTATCTGGCAAGTTCTATTAACCATGTAACTTTTTTTTCTTTCTTGCTGATTTTTGGAGTAATAAAAATTTATGTGGGTTAGATTTTATTTATCCTAAAATGTTTATGCATTTAAATTAAAATGTTTATACATTTAAATGATTATGATATTAAGCTCTTGCTTATTTACTTAATCTTCCATTATTTCTATTTGCTCTTTGATTCGGTCTTTCTCTCTACTCTTTAAACTTTCTCCCTCTTTTTTCTTCCATCCCTCTCTCTCTGGTTGTCTGTTCTTTTAAGTACGTGTGCCTTCAGGCTCAATCCTAAAAATGAGCACAACTAAAATCTGCCTTCCCATCACTCAAGATTTCCTTCACCGTGCCACTGTGCCACATTATTGTCTGTGCTCCTTATTGTCTTCACATGTGTGCGAGAGCTTCATCTCCTCTGTCTGTCATTTCTCTTCGTCTTTGCATATCATCTGTGCCTCAACTGCAGCTACTGTATGTTCTCAGGCCTAACATGCTCTAAACTTGCTGAGGCTACTCTATTGATCCGCAGGCCAGTGTATCTTATGCTAATAAATGAATTTCATGAGCTTTGTTACAGTGTTGCTCAGCTCCTTATGCTTGCTCGCTCAAATACTTTAGTTATGTGTTTGGTTACATCCCTGCTACCTTCACGCTCTCTCTCTCTGATTGACTTTTTTAGGTGATGTTGGCCGAGAGAAAGGGAGGTGATGAGCTGTTTGCCATAAAGATCCTGAAGAAGGACGTGGTGATCCAGGATGATGATGTAGAATGCACTATGGTGGAGAAGAGAGTGTTGGCCTTGGCAGGAAAACCACCCTTCCTCACTCAACTGCACTCCTGCTTTCAGACCATGGTACTGCAGACCATGTACTCGTCTCGTCTCATCTCATCTCTTATGTTGTCATCTCATTTCATGTCTTAGATTCATCTCATGACGTCTCTTTTGCTCTCCTTTCTTCATCGTCTCTGATTTTGTCATCTCATCTCATCTCATCTCCTATTCTTCGTTGTGTCTAATGTCCTGTTGTAAATTCAGGTCTCATCTCACCTTGCTCTCTCTCCTGCTCTCCTCATCAACTTTTTATCTCTCCTCCTTCTCTTTTCCTCTTCTCCTTTTAATTTATTTTTGCCTCGCCTGCTCTCATCTCATTTCATATTGTTTATTTTTGTTCTTCTCTCCGTGTCTCATGTAGATGCATCTCACCTCATCTAATCTCACATCACCTCTTTTCTCTCCTCTCCTCATCTTCTTTTCTTATTTTCTCTCCTCTTCTGTTCTCCTCTCATCTGGTCATTCTTCTCCTCTTCTCTTTTTCATCCCTTACTATCTCCTCTATCTGCTCGTCCTCACCACATCTTCTCATCTTTCCTCATTTCATCTCATCTCTTCTCCTCTCCTTTTCATCTCAACTCATCTCCTTTTTTCTCTTTGTCTTATGAACGTATATCCTCTGACATAAGCTGAAGCGTGAGCACACGTCACTGTGTATTCTTTCATTTTGTAGCACTTGACCAAACACACACACACACACACACTTGAATCCATCCCTCCCCATCCCCCACACGCTGCTTAGAGACTGCAGTCATTTGTACATCGACAGGAATGGTGTTTGTGTGTGTGTGTGTGTGTGTGTGTGTGTGTGTGTGTGTGTGTGTGTGTGTGTGGTCATGTGAATGTGACATGCTCACAGGGGGGCAGCGCACCACACACTCATCTATGGCCGCAGCATCGTGTGAAAGGCAGCATCGCCGTCTCTCGACATCCTACTGAGCACCGCATGAGCCCCTGTCACCGACAGCAAGATAGCGAGAGACGGTGAAATCGAGACAGGAAGCGAGAGTCAAAGGATAGGGAGGACTGTCAGAAACCGAGGAGACTCTGGGGGAGGAAAGATTGTGACGTCACATGGCCGAAGCTCTTTTATGCCTTGTTTTTCTGGAACTGCATTGGATCTCAAATGAATCTACGTCACTAAATCATCTCCTTTTTCACACACTCGTTCGTTAAAAGCAAATAAAGCCTGCCAGATATTCGAGCGGGGTGTTGGGAGGGGATTTCTTTATGAAGGGGGATCAGTCACAGGAGGTATTTGACAGCCAAACAGCTGCAGTCATGTAGATTATCCTCAAGCCTATAATGGGGAGTTAGTCAGATGTGTGTGTGTGGTTGTGTATGCTGATGTGTTGTAGTGGTGAAGGTTTAGGTAGTTGGTGTGTAGTGGAGTGAGGTAAAGACTCTTTCCCGCCGCCCGCCCTCTCTCCTTCCTGACAGTGATGGGACCTCTTTTAAGCACTGCTGCCTAGTAGTCCGTCTCCCCCTCACACTCTTCATCACTTTCAGTCTCTTAATCCTCCCTGACTCTAATTCCCCTGACCATCACACACACACACACACACACACCACCACCACCACTGCAGGAAATTACACCACCCGCAACTGATATAAAATAAGCCTCATCATTACAGGAAGAAAGCCAATAAATGGAGCCCAGGGAAAATGTGGCTGAAACTTGCAGATATGAAGACGTCCTGCGTGTTTTGATCTTTTGGTTTTGGCCCTGGGATTCGCCTCGTGTGTTAGTGTGTGGATGTGCAGTTGTGGTGTGTGTTTGTGTGGATTTATTAAAAACGTTTTATAGGCTTGTGTCACTAAAATAAATATTCTTGCAGGGGGTTGAGACACAGTAAAAGTAATACTCAAATCCATAGGCATTTCATAAAAATCTTAGTGAGTCAAAAATACAGTATGCAATGTACAAAATATACAAGATGAGATGCACAATCTGAATTTGTTGCAACCTAGAATTAAACTGCTGGTCTTGCCTGGCCAGAGGAGAATGGCATACTATTTTGACACAATATTTCCATGTTTAATACTGTAAAGCTGCTTTGAAACAATCTGCAATGTAAACAGCACTATATAAAAAATGGTGACTTGACTTGACTTGACAGTGGGTCCAGTATTGTCCAGTTCCTGGACAAATGAGCTGGTTCTTTTTAGTAAATCAGAAATATAGAGCAAAACAAATTCTAGCAATTCCCTTACGAATGACTCCTCTAACCTGATTCTTTTTAGTGAATCAAAAACATTAAGCGAAATGTTGAATCCAGTTCCTGAGTGAATTACATTTATGAACAAATTCTTTTTAGACAATCACAAAAATGAACATAAATTACTTTTCACAAGTCCTAATGGTTAATGGTAAACAAACTTGGCTTGGTGTCCTTAATGGAGTCTCGAACCCGAGGCTCAGCTTGAGCACCGAGTTCAACCCCCCATTGCGGTAGTACCTTGAGGGAGAAAAACAGAAATAAAGGAGGAGATGGGGAGGTGGACGGATACCAGAAGAATTGATACTGGGATGATGCAATGAGAGCTGCTTATATAGGCTTGTAATGATAATTGACAGGACTGAATGTTTAGACTCCTCCCTCCCGAACCTACATTTGGAACTTCATTTGTCATGTCCTATTCGAAATGAACCAATGTTTGTGTTCTATTGTACTTAAAGAAGAGTTAAGAAATTATAATCAAATTGGTTCTGAAATCTACTATTGTGTTCTATTCTAAAATGTATGTTTAACTCATTTGACCCCAAAGTAGCACTGCTGCTTCACTAGAACTGCAACTTCTAGAACCGTTCTACAAGAAAATTCAAACATCTTATCTTTTCTCAACTGTCCTGTGCTTGTCTCTTACTCCACTGTCTGTCTGTGTATCTACAGGACCGCCTGTACTTTGTCATGGAATACATCAGTGGTGGGGATCTCATGTATCATATCCAGCAGGTCGGCAAGTTTAAGGAACCCCACGCTGTGTGAGTACAGCTCTCGTCTTTGTCTCTTCATAGTGACAAATAGTGATAGTGCCTTCAAAGATGTGGCATTTTCAGATTCATCAATTCAAAATCAGATGAATGGCTAATATTAGTGGCCGATGATCCCTTTGAATCAGTGATGAACCGGCAAGCTGATGAGTTCCCCAATGTGAACTGTTGACTTCAAAGAATTTGTTAACGGTTGAGCTCACTGATGAGCTTGTCAGCCAGCTATCTGATTATTTCACCATGAGCTCACAGATTAGATGAGTACATTGATTAGTTCATGTTGAGGTCCCCAGTGTGTGTGAAGTAACTGAATGTGGTTGAACTAATCCAGCTAATACACACTCTGTAGAACGAACAGGTGTTCTCCTTGTTATTGCCCAATTGGATGATGGGTGGGACATTCATAGGGCAGAAAGTGTTTCCCGCTGTGCTGTGTTGTCACTTCAAAGTGACCTCAGAGTAGTTTGACCAACTCTTGCTGCTGCCGCTCCTTCTCTGCCTCTTCCTCGGTGCCCTTCTGTTGGAGATATGTGGTGTCTACTCAGCATAATTTGTAATAAGGTGAACGAAGGCCAGGTCAACCTACTTCCCCCATCTCTGACTTTCTCTTTCACTCTTCTTTTTTTCTTTTTAGCTCTATTTTTCCAGATCTATGAAGTGTTGCAGTGATAGAATATTTTTGTAGGCCAATCAAGCAGTTCTTGATTCATCATGAAAAAGTTTGATACATTTTTAATATTGGCTACAGACCATAAACTGTCTTTTAAACTGTTTAAATATGTTTTAAAAAAAAAAAAAAAAAAAAAAGACTTTTGGGACAGTGGAACTGGAAGTGTTCAAATGCTAAGTAATTTCTGTGTTTTGGCCTATAGAAATATTTCATCCCTACATCACTTAATTTACCTATTCATCTCTCCTCCCTATTGTTTGATGAAGTGTTGAATTGAGGCAAATGAAGTAGAGGAAAGATAGAAAACTTTTGTCCTCTTACATAGGGTTTTGAAATAGGTTTTTGTCTACAGTTATATTTTACATTTACATTTAGTCATTTAGCAGACGATTCTAGCCAAAGCAAATTTACAAATGAGAACAATGGAAGCAATCAAAATCAGCAAAAGAGCAATAATATACAAGTACTATATCAAGTATAACAAGTCTCAGTTAGCTTAACGCAGTACAATTAGCAAGGGCTTTTTAAATAATATAATAAATAAAAGAAAATAGAACATATAAAGAATAGCGCAAGCTAGTGTTAGAGGTCTTTTTGCTTTTGTTAATTGTATAATAAATGAAAAGAAAGCAAATATAATACAAAAAGATTAGAAAGCTAATGTTAATTTTTTTTAAGAAAACAAGCATCTCAAAAAAATAGAATATCGTTAAAAAGTTAATTTTTTGTAACATTTCATATATTATAGATTAATTATATGTAAAGTAAATAACTTTTTTATTATTTTTTTTATTTGAGCTGATTAGATGATTAGAGCTTACAGCTCATGAAAGTCAAAAATCCAGTATCTCAAAATATTAGAATATTTACATTTGTGTTTCATTAATTGACCATCCCTACAGTATAAATTCCGGGGATCTCTTGTTCTTTCAAACCACAAAAATGGCGAAGAATGCTGACTTAGCTATGATCCAGAAGACAATCATTGACACCCTCCACAAAGAGGGAAATTCACAGAAGGTCATTACTGAAAGGGGTGGCTGTCCACAGAGTGCTGTATCAAAGCATATTAAATGCAAAGTTGACTAGAAGTAAGAAACTGGGTAGGAAAATGTGCACAAGCAACAGGGATGACCTCAAGCTTGAGAATACTGTCAAGCAAAGCTGATTCAAACACTTGGGAGAGCTTCACAATGAGTCGACTGAAGCTCAGACGTCTTCAGGAAAAGGGCTAACGAGCCACTTATTAAACAGAAACATGGTCAGAAGCATCTTACCTGAGAAAAGAGAAAAAGAACTGAACTGTTTACTCAGTGGTCCAAAGTCCTCTTTTCAGATAAAAGTACATTTTACATTTCATTTGAAAATCAGTGTCTGGAGTCTGAAGGAAGACTGGAAACCATTGTGAAGTTTCCAAATTCATTGATGATTTGGGGTGCCATGACTTCTGCTGGTGTAGAACACGGTAGAATGTGGTTACAGTGACCCCAATTTAAAGGAAAGGAAACAAAATGCCCCTTGTCAGTTTTTGTGTTATATTATATATATTTGTCTTATATTAATTTCTTATGATGTCCATTTTTATGATAACATTACATGAGCAAGAGCGCAGTTTTACTGAATATCAGCACAATTGCAAATGTGATATTAATTTTATACAACAATTCAATAAAAAGAAGACAATAATATTGTTATTCTATTTTAGAATCAGTATTGTCCATTTTGTTGTTTTGCCAAAATAATTAGATCCATACAAACACACAGAAGAACCGTTGTGTGTCTCTTTCAAATTGGGTAAGTGAATGATTCAATGACTCATTAACATTTGCATAAAATTAGTAAAAAGTAGACTAGTTCTCCTACTAATAAAGTGAACACAAAGTATTTTGCATTCACAAAGCATGTTGCAAGTCTGATATAGTCTGATGCCTGGGTTCATTTAAAGTGGTCACATCTAAGCTGAAATTCCTGTGAACCACCCTGTAACTAATTTGAAGAAAAACGAATCAGCAGCAAATAGACAGGTGTTTGAGGGTGATCTCAGTATGGACGGCTCCTTGGCTGTAGATGACTGAGCTGACCTTTGCAGTAATCTGCTCTCAGAAGCATGCTCTGTCTCCACATCTAACAAGCTTCATCTCTATTTGCTCTGCTTTCTGCTTGCTGTCTGCCCTTTATCATAAAGAATTAGCCTGTCTCAGTGAAGGAGAGCAGCGTTGTCATTGTTTTGGGTATGGAGCTTAGCGCAGTTCAAAGGTCAGGGTGATTATGAGTGCCCAATGACAGGGATGACAAGAAACTGTTGGGAGTGGAATAGATCTAGGTTTTCAGATGCAAAAGCCCATAATGGTTATGGAACACAGTGGGGGCTTCTATTTGCTTGTATTATGATATAATGAGAGTCAGTTGTTTTAATTCTAAGATACAATGACTGTTTTCTTGTTACTTTGCTCCTCCTCCCTTATTGTCTCAGTACTGTATATACAGCCATCATTTGCTATGCACAAAATGTACACAAACATCTCATCTTAAACGAAAAGCCATTTAGTGACTGTTAGCACAGATGGTAATAACACTGTGTTAATTGCAGCAGACTATTGCTGAGTTTGTGAATGAAGCTCAAATTATGAACCTAATTTACATAAAAATGTATGGAGGATTGTAAATACCACTTAAAAATAAAATGAGGAAATCAAGTATCAGTGTTTTAAATCAAGAATAAAAATGTACATTAAAGTCATTTTCAGTTTGACAAATTAATTTACAACTATTTAATGTTTGAAATGTAGTTGAACGTAACAACATAAATTACACTAATTATAATAAAACTATTCCCTTTTAAAGCTGACAAATAAATATATGTATTAACAGCTGTCTATTTAAAATGTGAGTAGAATTTTTTCAGGTTTATTTGATGAATAGAAAGTTCAGAAGAACAGCATTTATCTGAAATAGAAATCTTTTGCAACCCTGTGTCTTCATCATCATTTTAGATCAATTCAGTACATCCTTGCTAAATAAAAGTATTAATTTCTATCACAGGAATAAATCCTGATCACTGGAATAAATTACATTTTAAAATATATTCAAATAGAAATATTATTTTATATAGTAAAAATATTTCACAAAATTACTGTACTTACTGTACTTCAAATGAAGGAAGGGCTTGGTGAGCAGAAGAGAAATCTTTAAAAAAAAAAATCTTCCTGTTCAATTCTTTTAACTGGTAGAGGAAAAGTAACCACTTTTAAAATTGGCAAATATACATATTTACAGCGGTTTATTTAAATCGTCCGAATTGTAACGAAACATAATACATTTAGATAACACTTTAGTATAGGGACCAATTCTTACTATTAACTAATTGCTTATTAGCATACCTGTTATTGGCTGTTTATTAATTTATAAAGCACATATTCTGCATAATCCTAATCCTACACAATACCTAAACTTGACAAATACCTTACTAGCTATTAATAAGCAGCAAATTTGGAGTTTATTAAGGCAAAGTCATAGGAAGTAATTTGTTAATTGCAAGAATTGGACCTAGAAGCGTGACCTACATTGAATACATCACATGTCATTTGGACCTCTTTAAATAATTCATGCTTAAATGTTCAATGTAACAATAAAATGATGGATTAATCATTTTTAATAAAGTATTTTTGAAATGAATCTTTACGTGGCATTTATAATCCTCCAAAGAAAGGAAGCATGTTTAAAAGGATGACAGTAAAGTAGCTGATATTCAGCATTGTTGTAGTGTTGTAGTTAATGCCTGATGGCAGGTAGCTAGTGAATGTTTTGCGCTTAAATACTTTAGTTGAAAGTGTTGCCAATGTTCAGTGAAATCACTTCTGTCCTTCTCTTTTTTTTGAGTGGTGATAGCCTGAGGCTGGTTGCCGCTGTGGCCTGGAAACTGACGTTACCTTTTGACATAATCTGACTCTAAAGTGAGGCCTGTTTCCTGCTCCACCCCCAGCTGCGTTAGTCACTGAACACCAATGCTAATTCTCTTCATATGTAGTTCTAAAATATAGGACAGAAAAACACGCCACCTGATAAATAAAAGATTACCGCATGCTTGTATTAATAACAGATATCTGACTTGCTTTATCTCTCTTATGTCTTTTCTGAGGGCAGAGCTCAAAGCTCTCAGCAGAAACACACCTTTATCAGACTGATATATTATTTATTAGACAGATGTCTGGAATGCTTAAGACTTGTCAAACTAAGCTCCCTCCTCTGTTTTGTCTTGGAGTTTATTTTTTTGATAATGACCACCTTGCTGTCTTCCAGCCATGAAGACTGACCAAGAAACATTAATCTCCTGTGCTCAGATGTTCAAATTGATTCGGATAATGTGTGTGTGTTTAGGTTTTATGCTGCAGAAATCGCCATAGGTCTGTTCTTCCTGCATGTGAAGGGGGTTATATACAGGTGAGTGAAGCCCAAAGAGCAACACACGTCAGTCACACACAGAAGTGAGAAGAGAACCACCACAAGGGTCTTCAGTTTTGCTGGAATAATAAACGACTGGCTTCTAGAGCAACACACACCAAAACACACTTGCTTACACACAGCAATTGATCTTAGTCAGAGTCTATGCTGTATTTAGTTTGACGCAAACAAACAAAAAATGGCCTTAAGGGATAGAGGTACTGTCCATTCAATTTATTGTACTGTTGTTTAACTGGGCAACGATCCTTCAGCCAGCTGAAACATTGACAACACAATAAGTCTTTCCAGGATTTTTTTGTGGCCAAAAAACACTGGACATCTTGAGCTGTGATTAATTAAACATAATGATCTCTGAGTTTATAAAACAGTGAAGTGTATTGAATCGTCTTGTGCTTCATTGCATTACAAAAAAACGTAATTGGTTATCGTTGTACAAGTGCAGCAAGTGGTCCCCTGGATGGTGGCCTAAACAGGAAGTAGAGCTGTAATCCAGGCTGTTAACAGAAAACCTCCACCGCATGTTTCCAATCAGACAGACAACACTCATGAATTCTTTACAGAGCACTTTTTTTCTCCTTCATCAAGCTCACACGTGCTTCTCTTCATAAAGCTGCTAGGGTTGGCCAGTATAACGAATATTAATGGTGTATTTGTGATGATTTTGCTGGCGAAATAAAAAAAGAGCTAGTGAATGTTGCAATGCTTTCATACACTTTTTATTTGGCTATTAGGTCTGCATTGTTGGACTAGTTTCATGACTTGAGAAAGACGTTAGCCTTTAGGATTGAAAAACAGCGATTGAGTGGCAAATTCATTAGTTAATTTTTTTAATGTTCATTGCAATGGACTGATGGACACATATAAACATAAATATGATACACGTACAAATGTGTTGGTAAATATTGCTGTTTCTGCACTGACTCCTCTCACATCTTTGTGCATCAGAGATCTAAAGTTGGATAATGTCATGTTGGACATGGAGGGTCATATCAAAATTGCTGACTTTGGAATGTGCAAGGAGAACATGCTTGATGGAGTCACCACCAAGACCTTTTGTGGGACCCCTGACTACATCGCCCCTGAGGTGAGTGCTCAGAGATGATCCTGTACATGTGTTGAGTCGCAAAGTGTTGGATGAGAAAGGAGAGCCAGTGGCCTACATATTTCATGCATGTATAATTCGGGGCAGGCATGGTGTAATATTTATAGAGTCGGACTTGTAACCCAAAGGTTGTGGGTTCGAGTCTCGGTACTGGCAGGGATTGTCGGTGGGGGGAGTGAATGACCAGCGTTGTCTTCCACCTTCAATACCACGACTGAGGTGAGACCCTTTGAGCAAGGCACCGAACCCCCAACTGCACCCCTAAAAATGTCTGCCCACTGCTCCAAGGCTGTGTTTTTTTCACTACTCCCTGCTGTGTGTGTGCACTTGGTTGGGTTAAGTATGGGACACAATGCTTGGCCACATGTCACTTTTACTTTTCACCTTCATAGACATTTGTGCATCTACTAGGGCTGCATTTCCTAAAAACATTGTAAGGGAAATTGTGCCACTTTATATTCATCATGAGCTCATATTGGAGAAAATAGATTTGTTACCCAGAGGCAGCTTCATGCAATAGAGAGCTACGTTGATAAGATATCTCACGTTCCTCTCATCGAGCACCAGATGGTACTGCTCCAAGTGTACCACCATCAGCATGAGCTAGAGATGGATTCATGTCAACAACACACTCCCAAACCAAGACACAACATGCTGTAAGAGAGAAGGGGTTTCAGTTCAGCTAGTCCTCAAAGCTTAAGTGGCTGTTTCTTATTGTTTGAAAGACACTTTACAGTACATACATAAAACACCTTGTAACACGTTGAAAGCACCATAATCACTTCTGAAACTCTTGACAGAGCGCACGGCGGGATTGATTTGAATATTTACAGATGTCCTTGGAGTGTGTCACCCATTTGTAATTGTTTTTTACGCCTTACGCTCCTGAGTGTGTCTGTTTCAGATCATCGCTTACCAGCCTTATGGAAAGTCAGTGGACTGGTGGGCGTTCGGAGTTCTGCTTTATGAGATGCTGGCTGGGCAGGTAAGAGTTATGATAACCCTGATCAAGAAGGCCCAAAGTCAGGGGTTTCTGCCTTTTGGGCCTTCTCTCATTCGCTCCGTTTCATTTCCTCTCTGCTGCTTGCAGTAAATCAGCTCTTGCTATCTCAAGGTCAGTTTTTATTAATTACGTTCTGCAAATCTCCCGAGACTAACGGCAAGTATTTCATGCCTATCGGGCTCAGTCAATTATTTATGAATTGTTCTGAAACAAGTCAAGCTTTGAACGCTGGAGAAAAAAAGTCTTGAGTTGTATCCAGCGGAGACTGCTACTGCTGAGCCGTCCTGACAAAAGCATGTCGTAATTCTCGTTTCTAGTCTTCGCTAAACAAACAAGACTTGAAAGGCACTTTTATGGTGATGACTTTCAAACTGGCAGTGTTTAAGGGATACAAGTGGAAAAAATAGCAAATTATGCAAGTTTCAAAATCCATGTTATTATTGTTGACCAGTTGTAGTAAACATTGTCCTCTCATCTTCACTGTCTCTTCTCTCTGTCTCTTTTCAAAGCCCCCATTTGATGGTGAGGATGAGGATGAGCTGTTTCAGTCCATCATGGAGCATCATGTGTCCTATCCCAAATCCATGTCCAAAGAAGCTGTGGCCATCTGCAAAGGGGTGAGCAGCCAGTATACATCAAATTCCTGAAACCGTGTCCAATAACCTCTCACACTGCAGCCAGTGACATGTCCAACACAATGATAATGATGATAATTACTATTCTTCTTATTTTTATTATTCACCACTGTTCAAAACTTTTGGGCAATAGGTTTTTTTTTTTCAGATTAGTTTTCAACACATAAATGTGGATGAACTTGAAAAAAATGAAGCTCAGTGTTTTCAACATTGTTATTAATAAGAAATGTTTCTTGAGCAGAAAATCAGCACATTTTAATGATCACGTGACACTAAAGACTGGAGCAATGATGCTGAAAATACAGCTCTGCATCACAGGACTAAATTACATTTTAAAGTATATAACAGAGAAAATATTATATATAAATAACATTTTCAATTACATATTAACTGTATTTTGATCAAATAAATGCTGCCTTGGTAAGCAAAAGAAACTTCTTCCAAAAACATCCTAATTAATGTTAAGTAAAATTATTGAAATTACTTTTTATTTAACCATTTCTCATGACCATAATGCATTAGGAATTGCATCAATGTATTTGATCACATCACATGCCTTCCTTTAAATGATCGTCAATGGAGATTGATGCAGCAGAATGGTGTAGTTACAAGACCTACCAGCAGGGTCACGCTAACAGGTCACACCTTGTCCCCTTGTCCTGAGGTAACCCAAAGTATCAAATTCAGTTCAGAGCGACTAATGGCCCGGAGAGGTACGGATACAGTCCATCTCATCAGTGTGTCCCTGAGAAAGTACTGGAGTTGTTTCAAGGTGACTGTCTCGGCAGTTCACATACTGTAAATGGCTTTGAAGGAAAAAAGTCCCGTTATTATATGACTTCATGTGATGCATTATGAATCATTTCTTCATTGCAGCACTGGTCATCACAGTTTGCTCTCAACAGCCTTGAAAGATACCGCAGCCTCTGACCTGTCCTATCAATATGCGCGTCACGGCCCTCTCAGAATCCGCCAGTTCTGTCTGTCTCTCCATCGCTATCTTTCATTCACTCGCTCTTTGTTATTAGGAGTCCAGTGCTGCTCCAGACTCGAGCGCTGGCAGGTGAAGCAGCGAGTACACATGATCTAATTCTTTATTTGAGAGATTTTCTCTCCTGCAGATAAAAGCACACAAACATACAGCCTTAGACAGCACTTAGTGGGAATGCCAATGACTCTTGGCTGTGTGCAGAACCCAGGAGCTCAGCTCTGTTTGTTGCTGGCTTATACTGGAACATGGCTAGGCTGGGCTTGACTGAATATGAATGCTTTTGTTTATTTCCTTGCCCCAACAAAACCAGACAAAAGCCGCCGAATGTCAGGGGCATCTCAGTAAATAGTACAACGTATTCCCTAAAAAGTGCTTGAAAGGGAGCTCTCTCCTATTTGCTTATTCTTGACATGTTTCTGTTCTTTCTCCTTGTCACTGTGGTGCCAGAGTGGAGCATATGGCTGCTGAAAACAAGTAGAAAATAGTTTTGTAGAAGAATGAAAGCCAGGCTTGTGTGTGGGTACATTCGTATGAAGCTTGGGACATGACACATCTGTTATTTGGGTGAATCTCACCTGTCAATATGTCTTGGCCATATTTCAGCCCAACCAACAGAAAAATAAATAAGAAAATGAAACATTTATGTATTTTAAGTCCTTTATATTAACCTTTCCAGTTGTCATTACAGTAATTCAATAATAATGAATATAATTAATATAAAAAATATATTTATTGCATTCCATTATGATTTTCATTTTCAAATGTTTATTTAGTCTTGTAATATTTTTTTTTGGGGGGGGGGGGGGGGCTATGAAGATCTTCCCTGTTTGCATTACCATGATGCATAAATAAATAAATAAATTGTATTTTTTTATTGTTTTACTACCCAAGTTTACCTAATATAAAAATGGTAGTAGTATTGGTATAGTATATATAGTAGTAATGGTAGTATTTGTAGTGCTGCCTAAAATTATGCTGAAGCATCATAAAGTTACATGTGTAATTACAAGTATACAGAGGATTGGCGTGAGATTAAAACCACAATGCAGAGCATACATTTATGGTTACGCTTTGTTTTAAGGTTGTTACAGTGTAATTATACATTGTAATATACTGAGTAATATTAATTAACTACATGCGCTTACTAAATGATTAGGGTTAGGATTATGATTTGGTTTAGGGTAACTTGCATGAAATTATGCATAATTAATTGTTATCATAATAGTAAGTACATGTGTAACAACGACACCTTAAAATAAAGTGTTACCAAACCTTCCTATTTGATTTTGGGGTGGAGTGCAACGTTTGACATGTGATTCACCAAAGTCACTCAGTTTTCACTGCGCTTTGCTGGTCTTCCACCTAGCATGCTGCATGGTTACCCATTTTGTTTGCGCTAGGACAATGGAAATCTTTGGTATTGGGAGGACAACAAGTTCTGGAATATAAAGTGGAAAGAGAGATGTGAGAGCAGGTGTCTCCAGAGGGACCTGCGCACTAATATATTCATGCTAATGTGAACATTAAATAATGAATCAACCCTCTGTGTTCAGAATCTGAATGCTGGCCCTCTTTGACTGGCTTCATGAAAATGCAGTATGCTTCTGGGAAAGCCTGATAAACAAAAGACCCCTCCTCTCCGCCTTCTGTTCCCCCATCTTCCTCTTTTTTTCTCCATCCTTTCGTTTTCTGTGTTTTCCCACATAGATATAGACTCTCCGTCGTTTCTGCTTGTCGATTTTTCTTCCTCGACTTATCCTGCCTCTGTATTCTCCTCAGCTTGTCTGCAGAGCTCATTGTCTTGATGAGTTCAGTCTCCCTCTCTTCTTCATAGGATCTGCTGTAAGTGCTTGCTGAACTTCTCTAATAGCTTAATTCTGCAGTGCAGCAAGTGTGTCAGATCCTGGAGGCCTCTCTCCCCAACAATCCCCTAAAAAAGAGCAGGAATACTAAATGAATCCTTGACTTTTAAGACAGATTGGAAAATCCTGTACGTTTGGACAAGTGCGGCTTTAGGCGCAAGGCTCTGCCGCCCGCCCTGCCGGGAAAGCTACACTGGAACCATGCAATATAAATGAGGTATTTCCCTTAACCAAGCAGAGCAATCATTCTTCCAGCATGGTAATTGAATGACTAATTTAGTCTGGCCTTGTGATTTTCAGAGGACAGATGGATATATTGAACCTGTCGTAATCAAAATGTTGATGCTCTGCTCTGGCATAAAAAAGCTAAAGAAAATCCTCCCCTTCAATTCTGTAGAGCCTGGGGTTTTAGTTTGAGGGGATATAGGCTTTAATGCTCGGAACATCAGCTGAGGGAATATTCATTTGTGCCACTTACATCGACAGATGCAGAGAACAGCACAGTGAGTGTATTAAACCCTCTCTGCAAGACGTGCTGTAGACTGTATATTGATGCACCAAAGCCTCGGGAGCTGCCCACCTAGACAGCATTTTTGGTCATCATACAGTAGGATTATTTGTAACGCATAAAAATACTGATTACAAAAATGTACATTGGTAATGCCATGGTAAATAAATTTGGTATACTGTACACTCATATAAACTAACAATGTTTTTTTTTTTTAAGAAGCCTTGAATATTAATTTAGGCTGTATTTGCTAAAAAAATACAATAAAAACTCAGTTTTGTAACAATTAAAAATAACTGCTTTCTATTGTAATATATTTTTAAAAAATATTCTTGTAAATTTTCAGCAACGTTACTCAATCCTCAGTGTCACATGATCCTTCAAAAATCCTTCTAGGCAGATCTGATGCTCAAGAAACATTTCTTATTATTATCAATACTGAAAACAGCTTGTGCTTCTTAATATCTTTATTCAAATATTTTTTTTAGGATTCTTTGATGATTTTATATATATATATATATATATATATATATATATATATATATATATATATATATATATATATATATATATAGATACATCTTTTGTAACATCATATCATAATATAGACAACATAATATGTATAATGTCACTTTTGATCAATTTAATCCATGCTTGAAAACAATAAAACAATCCTAATACCAACATAAATTTAACAGCAAAGATAGAATCTGTGTATAAAGGTGTCTGTTATAGTGCATAAATGTAAAGCAAAGTCTCAGACCATAATTATGGAATGGTACCATCACCCGCACATTTTGGCAAGTATAGATAGACCGCTCACTGCGTTTTGAGACACAGCATTTGAGGATGATAAAGTATCTGAATTATACTGCATTAATTCTTTACAAAAATGCGTTTGCGTTTAAGGACTGGTTTAATGAAGCTGACAGAAGCTGAGGATGGTGTACTGCAGGAAGCGCCCGTGCAGCAGCGGTAACAGCAGATATGTGCGACTGCGGTGCTCTGAGTGCTAATTAAAGAGTATTATCAGTGTTGATGGAGTGTACAGCTCTGATATGGGAGGATTAAAGTGGGATGCTGTGGTTCTTTGATATGGAACACAGCCTAGCAGACCGCTGAGAGAGGCTTGGGACGCAAGCCTGATACGGGCCGATACGCCAGGACTAAGGCCAATCTAGAGCTCGCACGCAGACTCTCGCTCACTTTCTCTTTCTGTCTCCTTTCCTCCTTTTCTTTGCATATGCTGTATTTGTGTAAGCGCTTGTTACCATACACTAACAGTACAATGGTATCTGGAGCCATCTGTCAAGCCATCTGAGTGTAGAACACGGTGCGTGCTCAGTTTAATGCCTGCTCTTGATGCTGTAGGAGTATAGCTCATTTAAAAGGGTTGACAGATCTTTAGTCTTTTATTTGTGCTGTTTATTGAGTGTGCCTCATTAAGTAGAAGATGCTTCTGGAACATCATTCACATTCTCAAGTGATGAGAATACACCTTGTGTCCAAGAAAATGACTTCCAGACGTGGAAACATTGAAAATAAGTGAAATCCTAAGTTTTGGGATAGTTTTTTGCAAATTTTGCAGATGCATAGTATTTTATTGGCTAATTTTTTTTTTTTTTACTTTTGATGTGTATTATAGCTGCAATTGTTTCACTACAGACAATTATTTCTTTCAGTCGGTGGATATTGTGCATGTTGTTAAGCATCAGATAGCAACAAGACACATTTGTGTGAATTTGTTGTTTTCAGCATGACTTGAAATTCTGGTAGTGTGTGATCCTCAGTCAATTAGTGTTGAAAGTCTTTATGGTTACTGTAAGAGGTTTGATTGCTTATTGTAACAAGTATACCCAAGTGTGAACACCCAAATTCACATCCACATGTGCCAAAAGTCTTCAGAGTAAAATAAAAGTAACTTTAAAAGTAACTTCAGATTCACATGCCAATAAAAACACTGCAGTCTTGCTAGAATGATTATCCAATATAAATTCATATCCAGTAACCATGAAAGACTAGAATAGCCATGGAAATTCAATAAACATTTATTTTAAGATTGGACCAGCGGTCATGAACCATCTTAGATTCGTTTGTCAGGACAGCGATGAGGCATAAATTCCCGTCCGTGTACTGTATATAGCTGTCTGTTTTTCATGTGACCGTCCAAGTCACCATCACTAACTCCGAGTTAAAGTTTAAGAGCATCGGTGCTGAATTCTCTGAAGAGCACTCCTGCCACACTTGTGTGCAGTTAGCTGGAGAGGTCCAGGAGGGAGAGATAAAGCAATTGACTTGACTCTGATGCTGCAGGTCACTTGTGTTTTTGGCTCCGTTCGGCCCCTAGAGCCTCTCCCGAATCACGCTGTCAGATTACACCGCGGCTCTGTCGTTCAGGGCAGGACAGCTGTGAAATACGAGCAGTCAGCTGTACAGACACAGAAACAAGCTGAAAATGATGGATGGATGGATGATGGATGGCCAAAAGATGGAGAATTAGATGTGATGGATGCATAGTTCGCTAGAGTTTCATAGATACTTTTATAGATACATGAATGGATGGATGGATAATGCATGGGTTGATGCACATATAGATAATGTTTTATGGATATATTTTGCGGATAGATAATTAGCCGTGTTTTTGGACAGATAGATTTGGATGGATGAATGGAGAGAGAGAGAGAATTAGCCAGCTGTGTCTCTGTGGTAGCATGGCCCAGCTGCCACACAGCGAGTGAGCGTGTCCTGGCCTCTGCTGTATACATTAATGATGACAATGAGGACAAAGCTTCAGAGGGCTCTTCGCAAGAGCCATGAGTTCAGAAGCCACGTAGGGTCAGGGATTGATCCAACCCAGCCAAACCGGCCCCGCCCCCGTCCCTTCCTGATCCAGTGAGGGTTAAGGCTCTACCAGTCAGCAGAGACCTTCATCTCCCCCCTCCTCCTCCACCTCCACCTGTGCCTTACAAGAGCCTGGAAACACTTTCTCTGCTGCCATCAATTTTTCATGCGCACTGAGGCGCTGAACAAAAAGCGGCAAGTTGTTGAGCTTTTCCCCTCGCCTAATCTCTCCTACACACGCTAAAGTCACTCACTGGAATAAAATAGCCAAACGATTTTGTTATATTCAACATAGCATGTTCTGCTGGGGAATAAAACAGCTGTCGGTGAAGGGGAAGAAGGGAGAGAGATGGGTGTGCGGAGGAAATGTTGATGAAGAGCAACTGTGCTGAAACGGCAAAGTAAAATTCATTTGACCTAAAAAGTGTAATGACATTCTCATTTCTGTGAATTTAGTTTTACCCCCTCCAGGGATGTTAATGCAATTTGTATTTTTGACCCATAAAACAAAATTATTGAACGGAACGCTACTGGAGTAGGGGAAGCAGTACACTGACTGTATTTTGAACTAAATGTTTGGGTTCTTAGTGTGACACATTAATCTACTATCCACATTTAATGAAGAATTTCTCATGCACTGTACATAAATTATGTAATAACTTGGAAAGTACTATTGGCTCATGCTGTAATGTAAATAAAACCTTTGTTAGAAAATATAGATATGCTATTAATTCTGATGCACTTGATTAATTATTCTCTGTATTATGCATTTAATTAGATTTTTTTTCATTGTTTGACAGCCATACTATATACCAGTGGTCTTCTCATAATTGTGTTGTCCTCTCTGTTTCAGCTGATGACCAAACACCCAGGCAAGCGTCTGGGCTGTGGTCCTGAGGGTGAGCGGGACATCAGGGAACATGGCTTTTTCCGTTACATGGATTGGGAAAAGTTGGAGAACAAGGAAGTTCAGCCACCGTTTAAACCAAAAGCCGTAAGTGCAGCCAGTCACCTCACCTCTAACACACACACACACACACACATACTCTCTCTCTTACTTGCATTCTTTCCTTGCTTGTTGCTGTATACTGAAACCCTGGTGGTTATACAGATTTGAGTCTAAATTCGAGTTTCATTACCTTACTTTTTTTTTTTTTTTGCCTGATACTTAAAACATAATACATGACATGTTTACCAAAGACAACATTGCAACATTGTTTCTGGAAAAATGTTCCTATCAACAACCCTACTATAACCTACTGTTGTTCTTAATCCTTCAAAAATGTCTAATCCCAATCCAACCTCAACCTAACTTGGTTCAAACTCATCAATGAATCTATTTGAACTAAATTACAATCTGAATTTTAGTAAGTTGAATCAAACGGGAATTCAATTACAATAAAATACAACTGCTGTAGTTGTATTTTGTTATACATTTTTCAGTATAAATTACTTATAATCATGTTCATACAACATACAGGCTATTTTTAGAAAAAATACATGAGATAAGCAATGTCCCCTGTAGACATTTGTATTTAATTTATATGTTGATCAATATATTTAATACATTAGCTTTCATTTAATTTATATTTTATGGTGAAAGAACATATTTTGTAAAATTCTATAGTTCATTCAATATGTTATATAATAAATATATTGATAATTTGATGTCAGTACATTTTTATAAAGTAAAAATCTGTTATTAATCTAAAGCAGTGTTGGATTTTTGTTTTATTTGTTTTTGGTTAAAGTTGGTAGACATTAGAAAAAGTATTTGTATTTCAGAGAATAAATTGGCATAATAATGAATCATTTATGTTTTGTCACCAAATTTGGGTTGCACCATTTTACTGTAATTTTACATATACCGTAAGTACTTAGTCATATTAATTATCTACATGTACTTACTAAATTGTTAGGATTAGGGTTACTTGCATGTGATTATGCATAATGTATTGTTATTATTATAGTAAGTACATGTTACACACGTGACACCTTAAAATAAAGTGTTACCAAAATTTGTACTAGATTGAATTACAAGTATTATATTTATAGCATTGGAATAAGTGAAATCCAACACACTTGTGTTTCACTGAATTGCAACAGTAAATTCTTCATGTCGTTCAAGTTTAAATTCCATTTCAACATCCTGTGGGGCTTAATTTAATTCTAAATCTTATCGAATTCTTTTTTCTTTCATTCAAAATTTCACTCTGCATCCCTGCAGTCTATAAACCTAACCCTAATATTAAAGGGCTGTGATTGGTTAAAAGGAATGTTGTCTCAGGACCAGCGAAGGATGTTGTTCCAGGAAAATGTCTTACTTGTGTAAATCACATTAAGAGACCTGTAACAACACAAGTGCAAACTGGCCAACTGGACCCGTAGTTTTCAAAGACAGTGTCAAAGTAGTCAAATTCTGCTGTACTGTAGCACAGAGATGACAAGTCAAAACTTTCGGGGCTGTGGAGAGCAGTAGGGTATAATGAGGAGTCTGTATGTCCTCCTTACACACCACAGCATCTTAGCTTCGTTAGCGGTATGTGCGCCAGGGCTATGGTTGAGCTGAGCCGTGTTTGTCAGCCTCAGTCAGATCCTTAATGAGTACAGCTTCTCTTGTGTCCATGTGTGTGTGTGCGAGCTGTCAGATGGAGCAGGCATTGTCCAGGCAGTGCTGCATAGTGCTGTTCTCCACATCAGCGCTCCTGACCTCCCGCTCGGACTCAGACTGGCCTGTTAAATGTGATCTCCTTCCTGCAGCGCCTCCCTGGCATTGAGGTCTCGGTGCACTTATTGAGAACAGATTGTGCTGTTGATTTTAGAAAACTGAGTTCACTGCTGCCATTAAATTCATCTTCACCTTAAAATCTGAAGTTTTATTTTAGCACTTGAATTGAATGTGTTTGTTTAAGTTGAAAGGGCAGAAATGTGCAATTTCTGTGCCAATAGTGTCACCAAGCGAAATTGTAAAAATTATGGTTTTCAAACAGGTTTCCTTGAAACTCCTTCATACTGTACCTCCAATGGACTCGCAAGCAGATAGTCCAAATTCCAAATTCGCACCATTGTTTGAGCGAATGTTTTTGACAGAGCAATGTTTTTGACATCAACCCTCATTGGTTCTTGCTTGTCTCATAACCAGTTGTAACAATGCTACTGTACCGTATGTGTAATTTAGTAAAATTTATTTTACTATATTTTCTAAGATAATTTAAAGGAATAGTTCATCCCAAACCATCCAAGATGTTGATGTGTTTGTTTGTGCCTTGAAAACATTTGGAGAAATTTAGCATTCCTGTACATCACTTGCTTACCTGTGGGTCCTCTGCAGTGAATGGGTGCCATCAGAAATAGAGTCCAAACAGCTGATAAAAATACATTTGTGGACTCTCACTAATCAACAATGATTCCTTCCAGTCCATCAGATAGTACCTTGTGAAACAAAAAGCTGTTTGCAATAAAGAAATCCATCAAGACATTTTAAAACAAGTCCTTTCTCCATAATAATACTTTCTTGGGTGAAAACATCATGTCATCTGAATCAGGAGAGAAATATTCACAAATCAACAACCATTTAAAAAAACAGAGGAGGAAGCATTATTGACTGATAGCGATGTTTATAGTTAAAACACCTTAATGATTGATTTGTTTAATACAGACACACGGCCTTTCACTTCACAAGGCATTAATTCATGGACTAGACTTACTTGAGCCCCTTTCACACTGTGATTCCGGCAAATATCACACTGCGATTCCGGCAAATACACGGGAAAATTTTCCGGCAATTGTTCCTAGGTCACTTGATTTTGCACTTTCACACTGCCAGTGATTACCCGGGATATGTGCGTGCTTTCACACACAACCAGTAAAGATCCAGTAACGACACGTGACATCAGTGCGTGACGTGTAATGTACGAGTCGATAACGTTAGGCACGTTATACTTTCACTGAAGCAAGCGAATGATCTCGGCATCAGCGCGGAAAGTGAGGAACTAACTGATCTCTGCTTCATTACAGTTTGCACATATTTTTTCGTCGCGAAGGTATCTTCCTTCAAAACAGCCGGTAAAAGAGTCGCGCGCTAACGTGCGTCATCGCTTCGACACGGAATTAGATCTGCCTTTGATCACACAGCGCTCGTCCCGGGATTGAACCCGGCAATGTTACTAGGTCCCCGACCCGGGTTCAATGCCGGAATCAATCCCGGGACGTGTTTGCTTTCACACAGAAGGCGACCCGGCAATGTTCCGCCAATTTGCCGGGTCCGCCATACAGTGTAAAAGGGGCTTTGTAGATTATTGTGATGTTTTTCACAGCTTTTTCTGACGGCACCCATTCACTGCAGAACATCCACTGGTGAGCAAGTGATGTAATGCTGAAATTCTCTAAATCTGTTCCCAGTTTTCAGGCTTACTTATACTGTGAAACAGCAGTGAGGTACATCAGCTCACTGTTCAGGTGTGTGTGATTGGGAGTGTTCATGTGGTGTTGGCTGCCTGAGTAGCAGCAGATGGATGTTTGCGTGCTGGTGTCATTAGCTGAGCAGAAAGACGGATGATTTTAGACCCTCTTCGTGACGCCGGCGGCATGCTTGATGGACATTCAAATAACTGTGATTTACAAACTCAGGCAATTATGATCTGAATGAGACTCGTGTTGTCTCATGTGGAGACCAAAAATTCATGCAGACATTAGCTCTGTTCCAAAGCTCAGTAAGAGGCATTCATGGGCAGCATTTTAAGGAGCCAAAGGCAATTCCAGAAAGCACTGCAACAAACACAGTGAGAAATAAATCCAGGATGTCAGAATTTGCAAGTTATTAAAATATAATTATTTCAAACCTAGAAAATTAGGCATGCACTGAAAATGATTGCCAATATGTATCTTTGTTTTCATGCCATTGCAGGGGAGTTGCTAGACCATTTTATGAGCCCTTGTAAAATATTACTGAAGGCCGGAAAATCACTAGTCCAAAAAAGTTTGCCATAATTTATCATTATACCTTTAAATCAGTGAATGATGGCAAATGTAATGCAAATGAATGTCACAATTACATACCCTGTACATAAATAAAAAAAAAATTATGACTGATATGTGTATCTAAAAAAGTTTATTATTAAAAATGATTTTACCCGGAAGATGTTGTATTTTTACCTATTAAAGTGTCACATTGTTCCTCATGTTGTCTATTTATTCTATCAAGTGTGAGATGAATGATCCATGTGATTCGTGTGTGCATTCAATGTGTACTGTATGTAGTGTTCAAAGTCGCTTACTTTTCATGCCGCCTTAGTAGGCAGCTGCCTATGTAGGCAATGAGGTGTTTTTTCGACGCTATTATGTGCGTTTGAAGTTCCAGAGCCTGTAGTTAAAGAGACGAAGACAGACTGGTCGTTGAGGACAGTTCCCTAGATTCTGCCCCGTTCCTGCTGAGCACCTCCGTGCCCAGATCTCACTCCGCTGGGAAACGTATGGTTTCTCTACACATCACAGCCTGTGGCTCTGAAATTAAGCGTGACAGCAGTGTCTGGCAAGGGATCACTGCGTTGAGGTGGATTAGGGAATCGGACCCAGGGGATGCGAAGAGGGCCTCGAAACAGTCAGAGTGACTTTACAGCTCAAGTTTGGAGCAGAACAAGAGGAGGAGCTCTTCATTTCTATGCTGGTACTGTTGAATTATCTGGTGGCAGGTGAGAAGTGACTGATGATTTGTTGCTTGGGATGCCAGCCAGCTCTAGGTGGAACGCCTCTGGCTGTATCTGCAGCAGATGGACTTTTGTTGCCTGCGTGGTACAAGACTGGCAGCGGTGGCCCGCATGTGGCAGCCACAGGAGGGCGGATCTCTGAACGCTGACAGCATCTTTGCTGCCAGCACCGCTCACTCTCACTTCATGTATGTCACCCGGCACCTTCTCTGTGTCGGTGCAGATTGGACACGGTCACCTTAACCTCACCCTTTCATTTACTCACACTGTCCATCATGCTCTGCTCATGCTGGAACAAAGGAGTGATAGGTGGAGGTGAAAAGGGATCAAAGCCAGGTGAGGAGAGTGACAGATTCATTATGAAAGTCCAGCTGAGACCAACAGGCTTCCGTGCTGGGAAATGCTGTTGAGTGTTGATTTTGATGATCACCTGTAAAATGGTCAAGCTTTCAGTGAAGCTGTTTCACCAAGGAAGTGTTTCTGGTTAAAAAGTTCTGTAGTTAGTATTTAGCTCTGTTCTTTTCTGTACAGTGAAAGCGAATGTAGCCAAGCCACAGAAAACTATCAGGTCAGTACCAGGTCATTATGCCAGGATGTGAGGTTAGTGGTTATTTATAATCTTCACTAATTGAGATGGTTATTTTGGGCAGAATATTCCTAGTCCAATTTGTAAATTTCTAAGCTTTTAATAAATTGAATGTAACTGTAGGAAATTTGATTTAGATACAATTAGATAGATATTACATATAAAACAAGACTTTTTTTCTGTCAATTAAAATATAACTCTAAAATGACTTGGATTATAATTTAGATTTAGTTTATATTTAGGTTTGTTTTGTATTGTAAAATGTGTCCCCAAAATATTGTTAAGTAGGTACACACATATAAATATTAATAAAATACTTGTATAAATAATTTAAAAAATACAATAAAAATTGATCAAAAGCGACAGCAAAGACATTTATAAAGTTATAGATTTCTATTTCAAATATATATGCTGTTCTTTTGAACTTCCTATATATATATATATATATATATATATAAAATGTACCGTGGTTTACCCAAAAGCATATACATATACTATTTAATATACTACATTATAGTATATTAAAACTGAAAAAGATTATTTACAATTTTTTTTAATATTTCATATTGCGGCAAACTTGGTGAAAAAAGTACATTAAATAAATGAATAAAACGTGTATGCGTGTGTGTATATACAGTATAAGGTCCGGTCTCTCTAGAGACTGTCACTCTAATAAATATATTGTAAATGACTGTGGATAAAAGCATCTTATGGCTTAAGCAAGTAAAGTCTTGTGGAGCCATCAGGACTCCATCATCTCACGCTGGGGTCCAGCTATGGTCTTTTGAACAGGCTTTGCCAAGAGTGAAGGTTGGAGTGCAGAAATGACAACTATGGGCTGTGTGAGCGTGATGCTCAGTAGCTTTTGCTTTAAAGAATATTATTCTCCCTTTTATTCCCTCTTTCATCTCCATGTGCAGCAGTCACTCAGAGATATGAGCGAGCAGAGGGAAAGCACTTTTTCTCACAAATAACAGTAGAGTGTGTAAGAGAAAAAAGGTCTGTGTCAGTGAGCGATGGACGCATGTGTGAGAGATAGAGAGAGTTGTAAATGGACAGTGTTTAGCACAGTGTTCCTCAGACAAGCCGCTTGTCACATGTGTGTCTATAATAGTAAGGGCGATTCACAGTGGATGTGGCCCTCTGATGCTAATGACTGTGGACAGGTGATTTTTAAGAGGACACCAAAAAGCTTTTCCCTCAATTTTCAGGGGCCTGTGAGATGCAGGTCGTTCGACTCTCTGTGGGTTCACTTGCCTAGGTGGCATACGGCATGTATGGCAGCGAGCGAGCAGATCCATAAGTCGCATTTGGAAATACTATGCATCTGCGGCGGGGCGAC
This sequence comes from Carassius auratus, assembly GCF_003368295.1. Taxonomy (NCBI): domain Eukaryota; kingdom Metazoa; phylum Chordata; class Actinopteri; order Cypriniformes; family Cyprinidae; genus Carassius; species Carassius auratus. The sequence goes on from NW_020525721.1 coordinate 101,471, forward strand.
AGGGGTCAGGTGGCTGCTGCATAAGACCATTAATTGAGTTTAAATTAGAGGGGCTTCTGAATGCAGAGGTACACAGATGTTCCTCAGGGTGATTTAATGGTTCCCACACACAGATGTTATGCCTCAGTGCTCACACTGTCTGTCACTCTCTCTCTGTGTGTGTGTGTGGCAGTTTAGTATCTAGAGGGAGTGAGTAAACTTGGCAAGAAAGTCTGAGCTTTGATTGCACCTCTGTCTTATATAAGATGTATTGGTTGTAAATCATTCACATGGTAGTCAGAATCCTCTTGCTGAAAATGCAGAGGCACATCTAAAGCTATTGTGTTTGCTGCCAGGTCCACGCTAAGGATTCTGGGCTAATGGTACAGTCAAGAAAATGAGGTCATTTCATGGTGTATGAAACGGGGCTTTTAAAGGCTCAAGCTTTTGTTGGGCTGCCCAGTGGCGTAGGGAGTGTTCATTTAAAGGGGTTTGGTCTTACTAATGCTTCTGTTTACCTACTGTAGAGTTCAGGTAGTCTTAAGGATGTGATAAGTGATCATTTAACATGTTTCTGTAAACCTTAGTTAAAATCATGCAGTGAGGGATTATAAACTTTTTTGTGCAATTTTATTATAAAATATGTATAAATGCCTGTGTGTATACACTACGCTTTTTTTTTTTATTAATATTTTTTTTATCACCAAGGATCCATTAAATTTATCAAAAGTGGCAGGAAAGACATTTATAATGTTACAAAGTATTTATACAGTATTGTTCAAAATAATAGCAGTACAATGTGACTAACCAGAATAATCAAGGTTTTTCGTATATTTTTTTATTGCTACGTGGCAAACAAGTTACCAGTAGGTTCAGTAGATTCTCAGAAAACAAATGAGACCCAGCATTCATGATATGCACGCTCTTAAGGCTGTGCAATTGGGCAATTAGTTGAATTAGTTGAAAGGGGTGTGTTCAAAAAAATAGCAGTGTGGCATTCAATCACTGAGGTCATCAATTTTGTGAAGAAACAGGTGTGAATCAGGTGGCCCCTATTTAAGGATGAAGCCAACACTTGTTGAACATGCATTTGAAAGCTGAGGAAAATGGGTCGTTCAAGACATTGTTCAGAAGGACAGCGTACTTTGATTAAAAAGTTGATTAGAGAGGGGAAAACCTATAAAGAGGTGCAAAAAATGATAGGCTGTTCAGCTAAAATGATCTCCAATGCCTTAAAATGGAGAGCAAAACCAGAGAGACGTGGAAGAAAACGGAAGACAACCATCAAAATGGATAGAAGAATAACCAGAATGGCAAAGGCTCAGCCAATGATCACCTCCAGGATGATCGAAGACAGTCTGGAGTTACCTGTAAGTACTGTGACAGTTAGAAGACGTCTGTGTGAAGCTAATCTATTTTCAAGAATCCCCCGCAAAGTCCCTCTGTAAAAAAAAAGGCATGTGCAGAAGAGGTTACAATTTGCCAAAGAACACATCAACTGCCCTAAAGAGAAATGGAGGAGCATTTTGTGGACTGATGAGAGTAAAATTGTTCTTTTTGGGTCCAAGGGCCACAGGCAGTTTGTGAGACGACCCCCAAACTCTGAATTCAAGCCACAGTACACAGTGAAGACAGTGAAGCATGGAGGTGCAAGCATCATGATATGGGCATGTTTCTCCTACTATGGTGTTGGGCCTATTTATCGCATACCAGGGATCATGGATCAGTTTGCATATGTTAAAATACTTGAAGAGGTCATGTTGCCCTATGCTGAAGAGGACATGCCCTTGAAATGGTTGTTTCAACAAGACAATGACCCAAAACACACTAGTAAACGGGCAAAGTCTTGGTTCCAAACCAACAAAATTAATGTTATGGAGTGGCCAGCCCAATCTCCAGACCTTAATCCAATTGAGAACTTGTGGGGTGATATCAAAAATGCTGTTTCTGAAGCAAAACCAAGAAATGTGAATGAATTGTAGAATGTTGTTAAAGAATCATGGAGTGGAATAACAGCTGAGAGGTGCCACAAGTTGGTTGACTCCATGCCACACAGATGTCAAGCAGTTTTAAAAAACTGTGGTCATACAACTAAATATTAGTTTAGTGATTCACAGGATTGCTAAATCCCAGAAAAAAAAAATGTTTGTACAAAATAGTTTTGAGTTTGTACAGTCAAAGGTAGACACTGCTATTTTTTTGAACACACCCCTTTCAACTAATTGCCCAATTGCACAGCCTTAAGAGCGTGCATATCATGAATGCTGGGTCTTGTTTGTTTTCTGACAATCTACTGAACCTACTGGTAACTTGTTTGCCACGTAGCAATAAAAAATATACTAAAAACCTTGATTATTCTGGTTAGTCACATTGTACTGCTATTATTTTGAACAATACTGTATATCAAGTACAGTAAATGCTAAGATCTTCTTTAAAAGCATAAACAAATCTTACCGACTCAAACATTTGATCGGTAGTCTATGTCACACACTGAGGTGAGAAATGAGTGCTCTGTACTGGATTAATTCATTCTAGATTATGATTTATTCACATTAGTTTAAGTGCTACCACGTGGAATTAATCAACTGTTTAACTTTCTGTTGCATAGGTCCATTATTTAATTTTCTTTTTCTTTTTTTGTAAAAATTTTTAAGTTCTCTAAATGTAAAGCTGTAATGCTGAAAATATGTGGAAATGGGGGAAAAAATAGTATATTGTGACCAGTTTTGTGCAAGTAAATTTCTTTCATTCTGAAGGAGTTGTAGTGAATGGACCCAACGTTGATTGCCCACCCATTGTGCTCATTAGAAGCAGAACCCTATATACAATAGACTTACAGAAGGTCTTCACTCTGATTGGTGGAAACGATGAACTCCTGTTAAGTGGAAAGCTTGTGATTTTGTCCTGTGCAGTATGTTATATGTTTGAACGCATCATATCTGATCTACAGTGCTGGTGTTGATTCTCCACTAATAACCCCATGGTACATCACAAAATATGCAGCTACAGTATGTTGTTTTAAAATAGTTCATATGTTGAACAGTAATATGCATAACATTTTCACCACTTGCTAGTTTTTCCTCTTTCATTGTTGCTGCTCCAACTGTATTGTTTGTCAAAGGAGAGGTTGCAGAGATACCTCATCATGGGCCAGAGGTTGAGAACTGGCCAGGTTTGGAATATTCTGAGGGTTTGACTTTGCTTCTGAGTCCTATTCATGAATATTGCATGACGGGCAGTAAAAGGTGAGTTTTGATATCGTACTGGACTGCCACTGATCAATGCTCTCCATGTAAAGGTGTCCTCACGTGTGAACAGTACAAAGGATTTCACCCTCATTTACAGATTCGCTTGCGTGGACTTACCTGTTTCTTACCATGATGATGAGCGAGCTATTTAAATGTCACTGGAAGTGCGATAGAACATTGGAATTTCAAAAGCTGACATTTGAACTGAAGCGTATGTGTTTGTGGTGCCATTAATTCTGTTGTTATTGTTTTCACTGTTGTTGTTGTTTTCAAAAGCATCATGAATGACACCCTAACACACCATTGACATCTGGAACATATTTCTGTATCAGTATGAGTGTAAAGGTCTCACACATGCCTCCATGAATTCATATTTTTCCAAGTTACACCCAATGCCATGATGGAAGGACCAGTTTCGAGCTTCCAATTCGGCTAATGTGAATTCCCATTTTGGTGCAACTGGTGGACCATTGAAAAAATGCTGGTCTGTGTGCTTCATTAGATTGGTTCTGTTATCATTTACTCAACTTGTTGTTCCAAACTTTGACTTTTGACTTTTTTTGTGGAATGCATTAGAAGATATTTTGAATAATGTTCTGGTTGCTCTTTTACAGTGAAAGGGGACTGAATCTTGAAGCTCTGAAGAAAAAAAAAAGATCTAAAAGCACCATAAAATGAATAATATGCAACTCATGCACTATTTTCATGTGGCTTCGGATGCAGTATGATTGCTTGATGAATAGACTGAAGTCATTATTCACTGATAATCTTCCCCTCCAGTGAGCTGTTAACCACTGCAAACAGATCTCTGAGTCAGTCAGCCTGTCAGTTTTCTACTCTCTCCTCTATCTTCTTCAAAATAAATAAAAGATCTGACTGAAATTATTATTTATACATGAATCAGACATCATTAATTTTCAAGTGTTTTCAATGAAGTCAAGATTTTCTGTGAATAATGAGTTAAATTTGGGTCTGTTTCTCTAGAGCTCATATGGCTTCAAATATAGCACTTTAAGCTGTATGGACCATCTGTTTCTGTTTGTTTTATGGTGCTTTTTGATGTTTTAGAAGAAGGTTTTGCTTTCGAATGACATGAATGGGAGTAAATCATGACAGACTTCAATTTTTTTGGGAGTATACTCTTATAAATAAAGGTTTCTTTATTGGCACTTATGATCCCTTGAATTACCTTTAACATATATGGAATCTTTCCATAGCACAAAAGGTTATTTTTAGTTGAAAAAGGTAGTTTTTCAAACTAAGAAAAAATTGATTTTTTAAAGGGGTCATCAGATGGCCATTTTCAAGCAGCTGGTATTATTCTTTAGGGTCTTGAAAAGACTTGAAAAAGACTTTAATATAGTTTGATAAAAATGTCTCAATAGTAGTATAAAACAACCCTTTTACTTTGTCAAAAACAGCTCTGTTCACAGCAAACCGTTTCAGTGCATGTCCCTTTAAATGCTAATTAGCTCTGCTCAACCCACCCCTCATTTCCGAGGGATGACAATCATTATCATATCCAACAAGAAAAAAACCTCAATCGCTTAGGAGACATTATTGTCTACCCCTGCTCCAGTGTCTAACAATGGCGACTGTTCACAGCTCACTCAGGGCAGGTCAATGCTGAAACATTAGTGTCAATCTATAGTCGTGGGAGGGGCCTGTGTCTGTGTGACATCAAACATTCAAAAATCTAAGAACAGCTTAATTTGAGAAAAGGGTTGTCATTTATCAGGATTTTAAAAAAGCACTGGATGGATTGTTATCATTATATGGTGGTGGTGTACACACAACATGCAGAAGTGAATCTTGCATCCAATGACCCCTTTAAGAACTGTCCACTAAAAGTTTCTTTGGGTAACTCAGAAAGGTTCTTATATGGAACCCCTATGAAAATTCCCTTTTGGAACCTTTATTTTTAAGAGTGTAAACAATCACCCAAAGCTATTCCAGCAGGCTTTATGGACAAACAGTATTCTGGTCTATTCATCAGCTTATCCATGTATCCAGAACTGCTGTTCAATAATCTACAGTACCTGTCACAGCCCTTCCATTCACATCCATTCTCATACTTTTATTTGTTCTCTTTTACGTTCTACTTGACCATGTTCATCATCCCCCATCCATTACATGCCTCTCTTCTTCTTCTCTCCCCCCTGCAGTGTGGCCGGGATGCAGAGAACTTTGACCGCTTTTTCACCCGCCATCCACCGGTTCTCACCCCTCCAGACCAGGAGGTCATCATGAACCTCGACCAAGACGAGTTCGAGGGCTTTTCCTTCATAAACCCCGAATACCCTGCCATGGAAGCCCAGAGTTAAGGGCGACCTCCTAAAACTAACCCAGCCCTCCATCAAACCCCCTCTTCATCAAACCTTCTTACGTTTATGTATCATACACTCCATAAAACAGGCATGTGTATGTATATAAACAGCCATGCACAAAAACTAAGCCATCTATATACATATGCATGCGAAACTTCGATATCCGTAGATTAGCCTTTCACTACATCCCATTGAGTGTGTCCATGCTCAAGGAACGTTCGAATCTAAAGGCTGTCTTTATACTATTTTTTACTCTACAGCTTTCCTGAATGTGGTGTGTATTGCATAGCTCTCTTCGAAACTTTCCTCAGATGTGTGTGTGTTCCGGGCACCGCCAGTGTTCAGATTCAGCCATTTGCACTAAAGGTGCATGAATCGCATATGAGATGCACAATGGCTAGCCTCGCTCTCCTTGTCCAGCCTGTGATGGTGATATTCTACTGATTTTATACTCGAACCATTTTGCCTGTTTCAAAAAGAATGCGAACTCAAATGGTTTTTTGCATGACGATTTTGTTTTCCCTGAACTTTTACGATTCGTATGTCGTTAGTTAGCTCTGTAGTGAACCCTAGTCTTGCTTTAATCTCTGACTTGCATTGTACAGACAAGTAGATAACAGAAATCGACCAAAGTTTTTCTTTCTTTTGGAAGCATGAGTAAATCTGACTTGTTTTCGTGTATGTATGGGCCAGTAGAGCTTAATGGATGTGCCTGATTGTGGTAGTGATATGCTTTTATTTATTTTTTTTGCCTGATCATTTCACACCATCAGCAAACACTCACCCATGTGCAGGAAGCATGACTCCTGTGATGATTCCCGTTGGCTCTTCCTTGTTTAACCCTTGACTTCTGCTTAAAGGTCAGCCGGATTTTATCGAGGGGTATTTGACAGGCACATTAAATATCAACTACCTCCTGCTTGAGGCAATTACAGATTGAGACAGGATGAGAGAACAAGTGCTAATATCAATAACCATTTATTACTGACCCCTGTGTTAGATATGGATGTTTTTAATGGGTACAATCAGGTAGCATTTTTTCAACATCATTGGGGTTTACAATGACAAAGAGATGAGTAGTCACCCATGGGTAATACCTCAGAATTATACCCTGGATTTCATTGAAGAGCTTGTGTATGAGCAAATTAGTCTAGTTGGGACGCATTGATATAGCTTCACTTCGCTTGAATGATTCCATCTTGAAACTTGTCAATAGAAATCCGCCGCATTATATTATGCCGAAACTTGTTAAGTGAAAACCCTGAAAGAATACCACAATGTTTGTGTGGAACATAATATCGCGTTTTAAAGGCGAATAGAAGAACAGGATATAAAGACGACAAATAATTTGCAGCACAATTAGCGGTATAGCTTTGGAAATAAAACATTTCAAGCGTGTAAACATTGCTCATAAGCGACAATTGGGGTCCGTTGAAGCTATCTGTTGTTGTGTTAATGGGCTGGTCAGTGCTTTAATATGGTATGTCCTAATCTAGCATGCTGAAGACTCCGATACGACAGACGGTTTAGAAACGCGAGCACTGTTCATGTCAGTGGTAACAGCAGCGAAGTCCCTGTGAGGAACTGATACCGTATCACTGAATGGAACTGGAAAGGCCACAAGAGCCACACATCCACAGAAACGGGTCAGATCCTCTCAGACATCAGAGTTCCCGGAGCGGTTATCCGTGCTGACTAGCGGCCAGTGGCTTTTATTGGAAACCACCGGGGCTTCATATCACATCTTCATCATAGGATTTCAGGGAAGGGATAACCTCTCTAAAAGGGTGAAGGTTTCCAGATATGTTGTGGTTTGCAGGATAAGACACTTTTGGTAAAAAAAAAAAAAAATGAAGTGAAGTGCATTTGTCATTTCTGCCAAACCATATAACAAGCAGTTCAGTGTAGGGCTTTGATGTTATTTTTTTTTAAGTGTCTTAAAATAATACAAGCAAATAAAATATGTGTCAAATGTTCTTAAATGTCATGAATTTTATGTGGTCAGTATTGTAGATAAAAATAAAAAAAAGAGGGATTTGTGTGTTTTCTATACCATAAAATGTGCATAGAAGCTTTATGCATGAATTACTGAAGACTAGTCTAGTGTTTTAGCGAGTGCTCTTGACCTTTCTTTGTTCTTTGCTTCATACATCCTCAATGCTTTTCTTGTGCCAAAGTATTTTCCACAAAAAAATAAAAAAATAAATAAAAAACACGAGTATGCATTTAAATAAAACATCAATAAGCCTTTGTTTGGTTTTGCGTTGTTCCCTCATTGTAGTTTTGAGTGTATATAACCTTGAAATCCAAGTAATATGAACTCTGGAATCACAAAAAAAAACTGTTTTCTATTGTAAGACCCTGATGTGACATTTTATTCGATCACATAAAGCATTATTTATAAGTGTTTCTGAACTGCTTGGCAGAGGAAGTCTTGTCAATTTGCTCAGAGCATCGCCCGTATATAAAACCAACTTGGACGGTGTGCAGCACGTGCCCGCGCTAAGCTCTGCATATTTCATGCCTGCCACTTAACATGAGAACATTTCATCCTGTTCCACCACCATTCAGCCAATGACATATGGGAAGAACATACATAAGGGTGGTTGAAAACTAGACATGCTGCGAACGTTTATTGGGAAAATTGGGCCATAAAAATCAGCATGGGGGTCTCGGAGACCTTTCAAACTTGTTGTTTTTACATATATGCGGTTCACAGTTGAGTCTGGCGCTCCACACAAGAGTGTTAATTAATTCTGAATGTCGCAGCCTCAAATTAAATGAGTCGGTTAGCACGAAGTGTGTGCGGCTTATCAGCTGAAAACAGGTCAGCGTTTGATACTGCTGTTCTCTTCTTGCGCTGACATCAGCTCGCCGCTAATCCGCTCCTTTATAGAAAGCTCTGTGCCTTAGTATCGCACAAAATTACAGAATCACGATTGGAATTAAAGCCTTGCAAAAGAACACCTTGGATTTAAAGGAGGGTGTCTCTCGTCCTCTCTCTCCTACCTGAGAGCTTTTTTATTATCGTTCCCTTCGGGGCTTTTGGTACAGCATGCATCTCATACTCTATCTCTGTTATATATCTGTATGAAAAATTGAGATGGGCTCTGCTGAGGTACAAACGTCTCATCCTGGTATTCTCTGCGTCCGCTGTCTTCCACCACTGTTTTATATGTCCACGTGCAATCATAGCCTGTTTATGTGAACTGAGCTACTCAGCGCATCCGTGCTAATCTCATCTTGTCAAACAGACCTGTGTCTAATCAGCACAGAATGGCACTGGCCTGCATCAGCATGGCAAGCTAGCATGGATATTCCTGTCAACTGAGACCATTTTGGACCATCATTCATCTCTAATTAGTCTCATTTATCATTTAGCAATGCTTCAGGTTGACAAATATTTTGTCGGATGTTCTTTTTACACTCTTTGATCTGTTCTATCCATTCTGATGTTAACGGTTTACACATTTTTTCAGTTCCTGGTACCCAGCGCTACACCTGTGCCCACATGCCTTCGACGGTCAATTGCCAGTTTAGGAATTTAAAATAATGTGTTGGAATGTGGTGACTGATCTAAATGACCGATGCTAATTTTACCGTATCTTTTTAGCGCTTTGAAGAATATATGTGAATATATGACCTTAAAATAGTTTTTTTGTTGTTGTTGTTGTTGTTGGTGGTGGGTTCATTTAATATATTGTAAATTCTATTGTCATTTTATATATTTTAGTTATATTAATAATGCACTTATGTTCATAATTATTACATTTTTATTTCCAGATTTTTTTATGTTATTATTATTTCTTTATTTACTCACAATTCTGAAACTTTGTTATTTCCGGATTTAGATTTTTTTTATTTAAATAATAGTGTTTTTCATTATAATTAGATTTGTTATTATTTAACTATTTATTAATGCATATATATTTTTGTTTACATTCTTAAAATTCTGAAACTTTATTTATTTCTAGAGTTACATAACATTTAGCATCCTAGGCTCGTGGGCTGCCAGACTTTTGGACCCCACTGTATCTTATGATGCGTCACACTTATACATGGATCCATGGCAACCGTAGACAGATGTATAGACCCATTAACTCTGCAGAATAATTACTAGATTTAAAACTAGTCATTCAGAATCACGTCTGCGTTGACCTACAGTCCTGAGGTTTCCATGCCAATGCCCAGTGCCATTTTTCTCTGAACTGTTTGGCTCTTGAGAGCCCAGGTAATCTAGTGGCCTTCACTCTGGAGTAGTGGCTTGTGTGCTTCGCTGTGCTGTGGTGTGCTTGAACCAGCAAATGGACATAAGGTAGGAAATGTGCTTCTGTTGTATCATATATCTTCTTCCTGTCTACTGTATTCTTTCTGTCTGGAGCTGTTTTATCCATGTGTGGGGTGCCGTGAGATCTCAAACGCTCTCCTCTCTCACCCAGTTTTCTCTTGTGTGATGTGATCTGCATACCAATATTTGGAGTCATATGTCTTCTATGCGTCTGTGATCTTGGTTGTTTGTAAAACCTTTTTGCTGTGCTTTGACGGCACTCTCATCCCTCTTTCTGTCTTGCTCACCTGAAAGCGACTTGTCTCTGTTCTTTGTCATTTTAAGGTGCTGTGTTCATTGTGTTCAAAAAAGAGACAACACTGCCTTGCCGTTGTTGGTTTATTGTCTTCAAAACATACTGAATGTTTCTTTAATGTCGAGCGTTATGCTGCATAAAACAACTCTGCACTTCCCACAATTCCCTCAGGCCCACCATTGACCAGAAAGCTGAATTATTTAGCTGGAAATAATAACTTAACTGAATTGCATTGTTTTTCCAAGACGGGCTTCATTTTTGGCCTTATTATCCAAGCAGACATCCAACAGACTGTGATTAATTTGTGAGAAAGGTTAGCACTCGTGTATATACTGGGCCACCATGATTATTCTCTGTTCTTCTCTTAATGTCTAAAAGTCAGTGTGAACTGACCATTTGCAAGCAATTTTGCTTCCAGAATGTGACATATTTTCAAGTGAAACTGGATGTTCAACAAGAAAACAATTCTGAAATAGCCTGCAGCAATGGCAAAAAAGGAACATCATTTTCTGAATAAGAGCAAGTATTGCATTTTGATTAAAGATTATGAAACAAAAAAATAGTTTGGTTCAGAATAATGTGCACTGATGAATTGTTTGACCAGGAACATGCAATTAGAGAATCCCATTTCTTCCTCAGAGTAAAAAAGAAATACATTTTAATTGCATATCTCAATTATACTATCGGTCTTGCAATTCTTACGAATAAATTTGTAGCTGTCAGATTACTAGAAGTAGCCAAAATTGTGAGATATGAACCTTGTTTTTCCAATGGCACGGCCATTTGGAAATTTTATGGGTCTGGCTTCTTGAGTCATTTGCTTCTAGCTATTCTTAGCTGTACAAAAGAGCTCGATTTACTGCTTGATATTGCAAATTGGCGTTTCTTATTATCTTAATTATGAACACACATGGTTTGTAGTGCACCCAGTTTTACTGCATGTTATTCTTCTTCTTGTTATATCCGTACAGCAGCTAATGAACCGGAAGTCTCACACATTAACACAAATCGGCTTACTTCCGCTTTGAAAAGGTGGATAAAGTCAAAATTCCCATAAATAGTAGCATTTGTGCAATCTGGAGAAATGTACAAAATAGTGAGATGTAAATTGCAGTTTTGAGAAGCAGTCACAACCGCAAGATACGAAGGCAGAGTTATGTGTGAAATAGTCAAAATAGATATTTGTATATATTTATTTTACTCTGAGGCAGAAACAGGCTTCCATATTGACTTCATTGAACACTGCAATGTAGTGGTGTTCATTCAGAAATACCACAACCCTATATCAAACACATTTCTACAAGACAACATAGCTTAGTGTATTTGTGTATTGGTACGCTATATTTGCGTCGCGAAGCTTTCTTGCTCCACTGATGCTTAGCATTCTAAGCGCAACCCCTCACCCCAATCTAACGTTTCCTTTGCCTGGTGGATTTACATTGCCAAGCAGTGCATTAACAATGTCTAGCCCCAGAGAAGGCCCAGTCCTCTCTCCTTTTCCCTGTTGTTTTCCCTCCATCTCTTCCACACCTTCTGTCACATTCCCTCCATCCCTTTCTAGCTAACTCTGACCCACCTTACCTCCTTTCTTTCCTTCTTTTAGTCTGTATCTTTCCCTCACCGTCCTCCCACTCAGTGTGTGTGGTGTGTGTGTGTGTGTGTGTTCTCTGAGCCAGGCTGGCTCTTCCCTCAGGCGCGCTGGCACACAAGGCCACAGCAGGAGTAGCGCAGCAGAGAGGAATTCTCCCAGTAAGAACAGGCCTGTGGGCCTAACAAACCGTCTGCCCCTTTCATTTAGACTCCTCTCACAGAGAGAG